>NC_056735.1:983036582-983216582 GCF_019279795.1 Protopterus annectens | reverse complement strand
GTGTTTGGTACTGCAGTTGTGGAGCTTTGAATTATATATATATATATATACATATGTGTATATATCTGTGTGTGTGTGTGTGTGTGTGTGTATATACGTGTATATATACATATATATACACACACACACACACACACACACACACACACACACACACACACACACACACACACACACACACACACACAAATAAAATATCTACCTATGTGAAACCACAGCAACGCAGCACACTCTTTAAACTATCCTACTCTAAGACACTATTCTAAAACATATAATGCTAACACTACAATCTTAAGCGATCTAACACAGAAAAAAAACACAACTCTAAAAAAAGGTGGGCTAACTGGAGGGAAAAAAATTTCTCTTGGTAGTTCCGGATACTTCAGGTGACAGACTAGATCTGAGGTAATGAGATGGAGCCCTGGAAATGAAGAGCTTCTGAATCCGTGCTGAGGTTGGATCCAGTCAGATCTAACAAGCCATAGCTGAATTGGACGAAAATAGGTGACATTGTATTCAATGTTTTGTTGTTTTTTTCACTGCAATTAACACATTTTCTTTCCTCAATTACTTTGTATTTCATATTCCCTCTAGCTGGTAACTTGTCTAATAACGTTCTCCACACATATCCTCTTTAATAATTTTCAAACCTCTTTCTTCTGTCTTTTATTGTCCTTTTTTCATCTTTTAATTCCTTCCATGGACACACACACAAAAATCTAAAATCATATTATACCATTTCTTCATTTTTCCCATCAACCTCACTTAGTTTTAACTTCCATCATTTAATTTTATTGTGATATTACTTTTTTAATTATATTGTGATATTACTTTTTTATTTCCTGTTCCTTTTTTTCTTTTCTGTTTTTTCTTCCATACATTTTTAGATTTTTTTCACATAACATCTTACCTATCATTTCTTTTTGCTTTTCTTTTAACTGCCTCATTACCCAAATAAATGAACAAATACTAAATGTACTACTGCATTTTTTAAATTCAAACCACCTTTGTTCTTTATCTTTATTATAAATTATCTCTCTTCTCATCAAGTTCAGACTCGAGCACCAAATGAAGCTAAAAAAATCTCTAAACTCTTTTTCCATTTGAGTGTGAAACATGCATATTCTCCTTAAAGTATGCTTTTTTCCCTAATATATAAATATTCAATGTGTATATATTTTTCAGAAATGCTAAATAAAATTGTTAGGTTGGTGGAAAAGTTTTTATTTGTTCCAGTATCTCTCTCCACTGACTTAACACACTTTTACACTCACCAAAATGTACTCTCCTAAAATCTTTTTCCTTTATGAAATATATTCTATTTTTTTTTTATCTTACCAAATTCCATACACATGCAGACCAACTTTTTGACACTTATTACAACCTCACTTATCCAATGTCTTGTTCCATTATTAGAACTAAATCAGCAGCATGCATCATACTTATTGGTAATATAAAAAAATCCTTCCATTTCACATCTTCCTTCCACATCACATCACATATCTGTACTACTCCATTCATTACTAATACAAACAAACAAATACTGATTAGATATCCCTGTTTTACTCCCCTCTACTTATTTTCCCCATCCATTATTCATAACATTTCTTTATTATATCAATATTTTCTTCTTCAGTGCCATATGTCTCTAAAATCTGCCTCATTGCTTAAATGCACACTTTATTAAAGATTTTAGCTATGTTGCATGGTATCAGTCTTTATTATTTTCTTTCCATATCATCTGTATTACTTTTTTCACTATAATTAACATTCTTTTCACCTCTCTTCCTTTTATACCACAGATCTCATCTAATACTACCTCATTAATACTGTCTCCATCCCTTTTGTTGCATATTTATACATATTTTATTGTCAGAAAGACTCCATTTATTTTACTTTTTCCATATAAATTTTATCATTCTACCCCATATGTCTTTTTCCTTTACACCTTCCTTTATTCACTCATTTGATATTTAAAAAAAAACTTCTCGTTCATTTCCTTATAATACCATCCAATCCTGGCATTGATTCATTCTTATACTCTTTTATCCCCTTCTCTAGTTTTCTATAGTTATATCATTTTCTGAAATAGTCTATACTTTTTCATTTTTTTTCATTTTCCATTCTTCTTGCACATCAATTTTCCTTTACAAAATTCTCTACCATGTCAATAACATCTTCTTGTTTGTATTTTATCTCTCTTTGACTTTGAAAATAGTATCCATCCTTCCTTCACTTATTTTTATTCCATTTCTAAATAAGGGGACAACTCTTTCTTTCCTTTCAGAAAAAATATTTGTGTAACATCATTTTTTCTTTATTTCTATTCTCTTCATACATCTGCTTTCTGTCTCCCTTATTTTGTCACTTCCTTGTTATATCTCTTTCTCATAATTCAATAAAATTTCTTGATATTTCATCTTATTTTCTTTATTCTTCACAACACTTCTAAATATATGTTACACTTCTGCTTATACATTGCCCAGCAGTGTGCTGAGTTTTTATAAAATGGTCTCCTTGTCATATAATCTTTCCATAGAATTTCTCTCTCATTTCTTCCTCCACTTTAAATTCTGCAATTAAACTCTAGCCCTTTCCCCTCCATTATTATTTTGCTGTCTTCCCTTATTCTAACCCATACTGCTCTAGGATCTGAAAACTCTGTCATCTGTACATCCCGTTATTTCTTTCAAGTCTTTAAAGTAAATTATATGATCTTACAAATTCCCTTTTTTATGTCCATTATCTATTCTTTCCTACTTTTAAATATCCACATTTTATTTATTCCTTTAACGTATTAATATCCATTGTTTTTCCCGTTTTGTTCCTCAGGTTACAGTTAAAAAATTCCTGCCATCACTATTGACATATTTACTAACATATTTTTTGTTAATTTCTTCAAACAATTTTCTCTCCAGCTTAGCATACACATAGATCATTATTAATCTTACATATTTTTGCCTCATTCTCATAGATTAGGTCATAGCTATAATTTGGCTCCTAGAAAACAAAAAAGTGTAAAGACTTCTCATCTTCTCTTTGTCGATGATTCAAAACTTTATAGCTCATCAGATGAGGAACTGAAAGCACAACTGCAAGTAGTCAAAACTTTTTCAGATGATATAAGAATATCATTTGGTCTTGATAAATGTGCAAAAGTAACCTATAAAGCAGGAAATCTGCAGCACTAAGAAAACATCAGTTTGGGACAAGAATGTGATATAAAACCTTGAGCAACAGGGAGTATATAAATATTTGGGAATTGATGATGGATCAACAATAAAACATGAACAAATGTGAATAAAACTTAGTAAGGAATATTTTAGAAGACTTAAATTAATCCTGAAAACAGTGTTGACATTTAGGAACAAAATTCAAGCTATAAACCAATTTGCTCTTCCTGTCCTAATGTACAGTTTTAGAGTGATTGAATGGCCCCAAAAGGTATTGGATAGATTAGATAGGAAAACAAGAAGGATGCTTTATGCTCATCAAATGATTTATAAAAATCAGTGCATACCAAGATTATATATTCCCCACTCTGAAGGAGGTATGGGCCTCCTTGAAATTGATTACATGTATGGATCTGCAATCGTGGGGCAGCACACATATTTGCTGACCTCACAAGACCCAAATGTACTGAAAGTTTTGAAACATGAGGAGAATAAATCTAAGGTGACTTCCCTGCTTAGTCTAGCAGAAGCATATCTGTGTCAAGTGGGAATGGAAATCAAACGAGAAGTGGATAAAAATCAGGCAGCAACTGAATGTGCCAAAACAAACAAAAAAAAAAAAACAAATGAAAGAATATAAGGTGAAGGATCAGATGAGAAGGCAAGAAATGTGAAAAATGCATAAATATAGTTGCAAGTATAGAAAACTCCTGGAAGAACCTCATGTTGATCACAATCGAACACAGGAATGGTTAAGGAGAGATGAATTCAAATCAAAAGATGAAAGGTTAATATTGGTGGCCCAAGACAGTGGGCCAAGTACACGTTGGTTTACAAAGTCCATTGAACATGTAGGAGAAACAGACAAATGTAGGTTTTGTAAAACAGAAATGGAAACAGTTGCACACCTTGTTGCTGATTGTGACATACTAATGGCAGAAGGACTGTATACTGAATGGCATAATAATGTGGCAAGACTGTTGCACTAGTGATTGTGCAAACATTATAGTACTGAAGTGGCTGTAAAACACTGGAAACATGAGCCACAAAGCATCACAGGAAATGATGAAGTCTACATCTACAGTTCAAAAGACAAATGTGAGAAAACCCGATACAGTGGTCCATGAAAGGAAGAAAAAAACAGTACTGATCATTGAAATCGCTACACCCAGTGACTACAGTGTCTTGCGTACAGAGAGACACACAAAGTCATAAAATATCAGGATTTGCAGGCAGAAATTAGAGTAATGTCAAAGAAAGATACCCGGAGAGTTCCAAAAGTAGTAGGAGCATACATTGTCTTTCGGCTTTTCCCAGTTATGGGTCGCCACAGCAGAACTCCAGTCCGCTAATGATTGGTAGTGGATTTTTACGGTGCTGAGTTGCCAGCCCAATGCCCAACCTTCAAAGAAGGCACACCTATTCATGCAATGAGTCTTAAAAAAGAATCTACAATCATATTTAGATATGTTATCACTACATGCAACTCCATACAAATTGCAGAAGGAGTCATTGCTGGACACATTGCGGGCACTGCGAAGAGCACTTCTGGCTGACATCAAAGACTGAAACAATACTAATTTCATGAACTTTAACTGTAATTTGACTTAGGAATGGGGCCATTCCCGTCATAGTATTAGAAACTCAAAAGACTAGAGAAATTAAAAAAAAGGAACACATATACACTAGAATTATTTCTTTATTTTTAAAATAATTTGTATTCCAGAACATTTCATTACTACCTACTAACCAAACAATATGCGCCCCCATACTGTTTGCATGCTTTTTCTTTTTTCTTCTTTGTTATATCCGGTTAGTAAACAAAAACATCATTTTTATATCACTCCAGCACCAATGAACCTCTTATATCATTTCTAATGCTATTTCAGTTTAAGCTAACATTCCTATGTCATCCTTTTCCTTTTCTAAGTGTTTTATTTCCAGATGTTATTTTCTTTTCCTTCTCTTATGTCTCTCGCCTATTGATTTTTCTCTATCTTTTTCTTCCCACCTCTATTTTTCCCTCTTTTTCCTCTTCACTTTCTAAAATTTTAAATCTGTTCTCTTCCTATCTATTAATGAGCTCACTTTGAACTGTTATTTCTTCTCTAACTACCTCTTCATTGTTTAACCATTCTTCACTATCACAAAAGATAATACAAAAACTGAGAAATTAAAACATTTGTTACATGGATATGGTTAGCAAGATACAAGCAGTTAAAATGCTTTTAGTCCCTTTAGTTTTATACACAGATCAGGCATATTTTTATCAACCAGAGAAGGTGTGGATAGCAGTTAATAAAGAGCTGAAGGATTTTATCTGGGAGGGGAAGATGGCAAGAGTGAAGTGGGATAAGCTGATTCTCCCAATAGAATAAGATGGTTTGGGATTACCCATTTTGAATGGGGTATTTAAGATCTATACAGTTAAGGTTCCTATACATAGCACAAGCAGAAACCTATAATTCAAAGTGGAAAGGGATGATGATGACCTGTGGGAAGCTCAAGAAATAAGGAGAGACTGGGATTTTGGATGCAGATCCTTAAGGAGAATAACAATAACCATACAGAATATTATATTCATAAAGTAGCAGAAAGTATTCTAAGAACTATGCCAGCAGGGGATTGGAGAAAGGAGATTCTGTCAATAGGGATCAATGCAATTAGGGATATAGATGATATGCAAGAGGGGACCAGAATTTATTGCAGAAAACTGGAAAAAGAACCAGAATATTGGGATTAAATAATTACAGAGGGAAAGGTGACAGAATGGGAAGAGGCAAAGAATTTATTTGGACTGCAGGCTACAGATTGCCTTACAGATTAATAGCAGATACCAGTACCTACAATCTGCATCAACACCTTTCTTCAGCATAGATTTCACGTAACTGACACAAAACCCTTGACATAAAGGGAATATCTTGGTCAGCCAGAAACTCCTTAGGTATACCTACTCTGGAGAATAGTCAAGAAACACACACATTCTTCATCTCTTTCATTATGCATGACCAGTAGAATCTGGCTACCATTTCTTAGTTTTACCCATACTCAGGTGACCTCCTTTCTGTAAGATGTGCTAGCTTCATTAATTGTGTCCTATAAGGCTTTGACTCTAGCAAATGATACAGAACTTATTCCCTTTCATTTACTCTACAGAACAGGACATCTTTGAATGGAAAAAGGGGGTAAGAATTGATAAGACTATTCTGCTCACAGACTCTTGTCTACTTAAAAGAAGCATCTTCCCATTGAGCCTTTTAAAGATTCCATGTCTCATCTTTAAGTTCACAAACTTGGTGCTACTTTCCTTCAATCTTAGCTGAGGCTGATATTACTCTCCCACTTTCTTTTCCTTCCCTTTGTTGTTCCCTCACTAGAGGTTTCTCAGTTTTCACATTTCTGCAAGTAGCACTTTCTTTACCACAGAACTTGTCAATCCTCCCTAAATCTATAACAGATTAGCACATTGCTTTTGTCCCATAGAGGATGCATTTTTTAAAGCACCTTTACTGAATTATCACTTGTGACATAAGAAAAGAAACCATAGTAACATGTTCACAATTGGTGACATTATACATGACATATAGTCTTCTATACAATACAATCAATCCAGCATTACATAAGTTGGTCAGTTCCTGCCTTCCCTTAAACCTCATTGCTCCTCCAAAAAAGTGTTCTGCTTGTAATGTTTTTGCATTTCCATTTTTTCAAGTAATTTGCTTCTACCCTTTTCTAAAGATTGTAAAGATCCTACATCCAGTTCTTTTATATCTGTTATAATATTCACTACTTCAAATATTGTCGATTTAGAATCAGAGTTCCATTTTCTAGTATTCCTTTTTTGGAAGCCACGAGAATTAAACTTAGCAATGCCTTACTATATCTGTGCAATTCAGATCCAGTATCTCATCTCAAAATAATCATTTCCTTAGTTACACCCATTTGCTCTCCCAGTATTTCTGATAGAATGCTCTATAGGAAATTTTTAAGTCTGTCACCTCGTTACATTCCCAAAACATATGTTCCCAGTTACCTCTTTCTTTACCATCATACCTCCCAACATTTACTTATTTTACATTTGTTGACCGGGATAGTCCGACTGGATATATGTCCAGTTTCAGCAGAGGCCCAAGGAGAAAAGCTCCAAGATAATAATATACATTGAACATTTAGTAAATGCTAGTTACAAGCAGATTACAGTCATAAGCAATACCAGCAATTAGCACATATAGTACTAACTTATGATAAAACATTTTACAAAACACAACATTATTTTCAGAGTTATATATACATAACATTACATTCAGGTTTAAGACACATTGAGCAGCAGTTATACAATTGACCCTTCCTGAAATGGAGTGGTAGAAAAAAGCTAGTAGTTGAAGGTAAGGTACCTAAGAAATAGAGAGGTCACTGGTCATATGCCATCTACCTGAGGAAAAATTCTTTGGAGTCTGCTTGAGCTATACAAAATATCTGTGCAAACACTTCCAAGCAAAAATCTTACATCTTCTAGACTCTGTTGCATATTTGTGAGCCATATATATGTTCTCCCATTGTTTCTTTGTGAATTGCTTATTCAATCGCTCCTCCCAGTCTTTTCCAACCTCCTCTGATTGATTCCTATAGTTATTGTGCGATATTTTATATGCGCTACTAATTATGCCTTTTTAATGGAAGTAGCCATTCTAGATTCAACTAAAAACTCCACCAGTGGAATGTTTCACTTATGATTCCTCTATCCCTTTCTCTTTGCCTAAACTCTAATATCAATCCTTGATAGGGAAAGCAGTCTCTAGCCATCTTGGTTTCATTCTATTACCTTTCCCTTACTAATTACTGTTTTCCAATACATTGGTTCCTTTGTTTTATCTTCATTAATTTTATATCTTCAAAAAAACCTGGAAGTATCTCAGAATGTTCCATAACACTGAAATGTCCTTTTTCTGGTTTTATCAGGTACAAAATATCATCTTGAAATAAAGCAACCTTTTCTTGATTACTATAGCAATTACAGCTTTGAATTTCTTTAATACTTATTTCCTTTTCAAACGGTTCTAAATATTATCATATTATACTATGCACAAAATCAAAACTTACTTTGTCGAATTCTTTCTCTGCATCAACACCCACCAGCAATCTGCTTCCCTCTGGAACATCAGTGTTTTATTATAGGTTCATAGATGCATACTAGGCTAATGGCCCTGGAGCCTTTACACGCCTAGCACATAGAAGTGCCCTGGCATCATGCCGCCTGACATTACTTCCCAGTGCCTCTATCAAGTAGAGCCACTGGAGTGACCCCCGGGGTGAACTTTCCATTTCTCACCCATTCATCAAGATTTCTCTTGAAGAGGGCCAGTGAAGTGCTCTGCTTGACATGCATGGAAGTCTATTCCAGAGCATGGGCAGTCTCTGGGTTATGAACCTCTCCCTCTAGCATGTTCTGTTGATTGTGGTAATGAGGTTGAGGTCTCTGGACCGTGTGGTGCGGAGGGATTGGGATTTCTTTAGATGTAAAATTTCTAACGCAGCTGGGTCAGACATGGGTTCGTAAGTTAAGCAGAGATCGCCTCTTAGCAGACGATATGAGAGAGAATAGCTGGAGTTGTTGAGTCTGTCCATGTAGGACATGGGTTTACAGCCTAGGATACTCTTTGTGAGGTACTTTTGCGACCTTTCCAGCTGTTTTATGTGTCTAGTGAGGTACATGCCAAATGGGGCATTATACTTGATGATTGGCCTAATGAGTGAAGAGTAGAGAGAGATGATGACCTCTTTCTTCCTGGATGCAAAACCCTTGGTAATGAGATGTGCCACATAGAAGGACTTTCTGACCACAGTGGCAATGTGGTGGTCGAAGGAGAGGCTGCTGTCAACCTGTGTCCCCAAATCTCTTATAATGCCTTCAGTGTTCCATGGGCCCCCACTGATGTGGTAATTAGTGGGAACTGAGTTTTTCCCAAAGGGGATGATGATGCACTTTTTTGGCATTAAGCTTAATGCCATGGTTTAGACACCAGTCAATGGTCTCAGTGAGGCCTTTCTGTAGGATGTCTACATCACTTGGGGAGTTAATAATAGCTCCCAGCTTGCAGTCTTCTGTGAACTTGGTCAGCCAGAGCCCCTCCGTGTTGGTCTGGACTTCTGAGAAGAAGATGCCAAACAGGAGAAGACCCAGGACCAATCCCTGTGGGACTTCACTTGTACTGGTTGGCACTCTGACTTGGGAGTCCACTACTTTCACACTGCGGGTTCTATCTGTGAACCAATTTGCAACCCACCTAGTGATATAGGGGTTGATGCCTAGTTTTGTGAGTTTATCAATAATTATTAATTTATCAAATGCTTGTCTTCCCTCCACAAAACCACACTGATCCATATCTATCAATTTTGGCAACACCATTGCCATTCTTTTAGCTACTATAAACAAACTCTTTATAACTTTTAGTTATGTACTCACCATAACTTCAGATGTTTGGGATCCATCTCGCCTACATTCTGACTGATGGGTTCGGAGCCGATCCCTCGGCTCCGACTCGGCACACTTATGCCAAAGAGCGAAGTCTCTTATTGGCTGAGCTTACTATATCCCAGGATGCACCACTACCAGTCCCCCAGATCTAGTTTGTCCGCATACATGCACACATGCAAGCATTGCTTATATAACATCGTCAGAAGAAACAAGATTAAACAGTAGAACTCAAAACCATTCAATCTCTTCTGATCTCCAAGGCCGGGGGAAGGAGGGTGGGTATTAGGAATGTAGGCGAGATGGATCCCAAACATCTGAAGTTATGGTGAGTACATAACTAAAAGATGTTATGTGATCCTATCTCGCCTACATTCTGACTGATGGGACAGCGTCCCTAGCACCTGAATCCTGGGTGGCTCACTGGAAAACACTCCTGAGTACCGTGGAACCAAATGATGCTCGCCCTTTAGATGCCACATCCAATTTATAGTGGGAAATGAAAGTGTGCGGATTGGACCAAGTAGCCGCAGCACAAATCTCAGAAATAGCGAGCTTGGAATGAAAAGCTATAGAAGTAGCCATAGCTCTGGTAGAGTGAGCTTTGATAGATGTTGTAAGTTGCTTATTTGAAGAGGAATAAGCCTGAGTTATACAATCTCTAATCCATTTGGAGATAGTAGCTTTTGTGATGGTTTTACCCAATTTATTGTCTGAGAAGGACACAAACAACTGGTCTGATTTACGAAATTGCTGAGTCCTGTCTAGATAGAAGTGCAATTGCCTGTGAACATCCAATTTATGGAGAGTGTATTCTGCTTCATTGGAGAATTTTGGAAAGAAAACTGGTAGCTCTAGAGATTGTTGGAGACAGAGATTAGAACAGACCTTTGGGACAAAAGATGGGTTAGGCCTAAGTGATACTCTATCCTTGTGAAAAATCAAGTACGGTGGTTTGATAGATAGGGCTTGAAGCTCTGAAACTCTTCTTGCAGAGGTAATTGCAACTAAGAAGGCAGTTTTCCAAGACAGATATTTTAACTCACATGTAGCAGCCGGTTTCGAAGGGGAAGATGTTAATGCACGAAGCACCAAATCAAGATCCCACGGAGGCGCAGGATGAAAAACTGGGGTCTTAACAGCCCCGCCTTTAATGAAAGTTTTGCATAATCTGCTGCTCATCAACGGAGGATCCATGGATTCGTGAAATTTAGAGATAGCTGCCAGTTGGACTTTAATAGTAGAGACTGAAGATCCTTGATTAAACAAGGATGTTAAAATTTCAAAACCTCTGGGATCGGGGCAGTGATAGGGTCTAAGCCCCTGAGTTGAGCCCAGATAGCAAACCTCTTCCACTTACTGAGGTACAATTTCTTAGTGGTGGGTTTGTGGGCTGAAGATAAAATGTGAATAACTTCCGGGTCTAAGGTGTGATTTCTGACTAAAGTCGGAAGTGGAGGAGCCAAGCTGTCAACTTCAAAGTGTGAAGGGACTGGTGTTGTCGTCCCGAATGATGAATTAGCAGATCCGGAGTTAGATCTAAAACCCAAGGATCGTCCACCGCATGTTTCTTTAGGTAGGGAAACCATACCTGACGAGGCCAGTGCGGAGCAATTAGTATCATTGTGGACCCCAATTGAGAAGCTTTCTGAATGACTTTGGGGAGAAGTGGAATCGGAGGAAAGGCATAAAGTAGCCCTGTTGGCCAAGGTTGTGCTAGAGCATCCATAGCTGCTTCCCCCTGATGTGGAGTCAAGGAGAAGAACCTTTTGCACTTTGTGTTTTGCGGTGTAGCAAACAGGTCGCAGCACGGCGTCCCCCATCTTCTGAAAACCTGAGCTGCTACTGTTTCATTCAGGGACCACTCGTGAGGAGAGAGAATTGTCCTGCTTAATCTGTCTGCCAATATATTGGATTTCCCCGGAATGTGGGTCGCTACCAAGAAACGGCTGGTAGCTACAGCCCATTCCCACACCCTCATGGCCTCTCTGCAAAGGGGGTAAGATCTGGTCCCTCCTTGTTTGTTTAGATACCAGACCACCGACATGTTGTCTGTGTGGATAGCGATAATGCCCTGAGGGAGAAACTTGTGGAGGGCCTGTAGGGGCAGAAGTACAGCCCTCATCTCCAATACATTGATGTGGAGAAAGGTTTCGTCTGGAAGCCAGGAACCCTGAACTAACCTGCCCAGACAATGCCCCCCCCACCCTGTCTGGGAGGCATCCGTCGTCAGGGTGACCACCGGAGGGGGGAAAACAAAAGGACTTCCCTGATTTAGATTGGACGGCTGAAGCCACCAGCGAAGGTCCCGTTTGCACGTTTCTGTAATCATAATGGGGTGATTGAGGAGAAGATCCTGAAAGGACCATTGAGTCGATAATAGCCACTGAAGAATCCTCATGTGCAATCTTGCCAGAGGAACTAGGAGAACCGTGGCAGACATCGAACCTAAAAGTTGCAGGACCATCCTGGCTGGGGCCTTGGATCTTGAAAGCAGGGCTTGAACTTGGCCTTGTAAAGTTTGAATCCTTTCGGTAGGAAGAAAACGCAGCATCAATTTTGAGTCTATCTCTGCTCCTATGAACCTTATGCTGAGAGGGCAGCAAGACAGACTTTGACGACTAGAATGTAATTCCCAGGGTAGTACCCAGGAAATGGTGGCTTTGAGGTTGTCCATTAGTAGATGACTGGTGGTGGCAGTCAGGAGCCAGTCGTCCAGATAGGGAAACACTTGGAATCCAAGACTCCTCAGGTGAGCAGTTACTACTGCCAAACACTTGGTGAACACCCTGGGGGCTGTGGTGAGACCAAAGGGCAGTGCACAAAATTGGAAATGACTGTCTCCCAGGCTGAAGCGCAGATACTTCCTGGACGCCGATGTATCGGTATGTGATAATAGGCGTCCTTGAGATCTATGGAGCACATCCAAACATCCTTCTCCAACAATGGGAGAATGGATTGTAACGTGACCATTCGGAATTTGGATTTCGTGACGGATTGGTTTAGTCTGCTGAGATCCAATATTGGTCTCAGGTCCCCTGTCTTTTTTGGCACTAAAAAGAACCTTGAGTAATTTCTGGATCCGATCTGGTCTGTGGGGACCGGTTGGATGACTCCTTTTTCTAGCAGCTTTAACGCTTCTGCGGCTGCAATTTCCCTTTGACTGGGTGGTGGGTCCGGGATTTTTTTGGACGGTGGGGGTGAGTGTGTGAAGGGAATGGTGTAACCTCCGGCAATAATCCGAAGCACCCATCTGTCCTGAGTGATAGACTCCCAGGCTTTTAGGTGCTTGGCAACGGCACCCGACTGGCTCGAGCAGCACAGCCGGGCAATCCCTCATGAAGTGTGGGAGGCTGAAGAGCCACGAAAGGACTCGCGGTCTCCAGAATTGCGGGGCCCTCTGCCGCCTCTGGGACGGCGTCTCCCAGAAAAATTTCCCCGTCCTCTGCCTCTGGAAGGGGAATCTTCCTGCTGTTGAGGGAAAAACTTACGTGATTTGCGGAACCACATCTTCCCTCCTCCTTTAGCCTTGGGATAAGGCCGAAAGGGAGTGGAATAACGTGCACCTACGGCAGATAAAGTTTTTCCCTCTTGCTCACAGCGGGTAAGAGTGTCTTTAACCTTAGGTCCAAACAAAGAGGACCCATCAAAGGGAGCGTCGTGAAGGAAGACTTGAAGGCCTCCATAAAATGACACAACGGAGCCAGGCTTGTCTCCGTGAGAGCCACGCCTGTGCCTGCCGCTCTACCGCCCCTTGACGCATATGAAATGAGCCTCATGGACGAGTTAGAAATTGAAGTAAGGATAGCCAACTGAGAGCTAACCGACTGGGCTAGCTGCTCAGGTAGGTTACCCGAGAGGGAATCTGACAGCTCCTTGACCAGATCCCTCTGAAGCCTGGTAAAATGTGCCAAATAATTCAGGGACCTTAAAGTAAAGGCCGCTGAAGTCAGGGTGCGCTTCCCGTACCGGTCCATGCTCCTAGACTCCTTATTAGGAGGATGGACGGACGTTGAAGCCTCTGCCACGTCCTGTTGTGTAGCAGATGCCACCACCATGGCATCTACAGCCACGCCTTTAGTCAGGAACTCCTTCTCGGGTGGGGCAGACAAAAATTTGTTAGGACGAGAAGGCACTGGTTCCACGGTATCTGGATGTTCCCACGCCCTCCGACAAACCAAATCCAGGAGCTCGTCGAAGGCGGAGACACCCAAGAGGCGGAGGGCTGAGCCCCAAAGGCCTTGAGAAGCACTGACTCATCAGCAGAGGGGGGTTTGGATATCCAGCCGCCTCGTTGTTTGAGGATCTCTAAAATGTCTGCAAATGAGACATCATCCGAGGACGACTTCGGGGACCCCTCCGCATCATCAAGATCAGTGTCCGATGTAATAGACTCGGGGGAGTCCACGTGCTTCCTCTTGCACGATCTCTTCCTTGGGGGCTCCTCTGAAGACAACTCGAAGAACCCTCAGGAGGAGGGGAACCCCAGTGGGGTAACCTCAGGCCCAGGGGCTCCGCTGCCTAAGGACAGGGGAACTGCCAAAGACCCAGTCTCCACGCCCAGGGAAGGTGCCGGTAAAGCCGGAGAGATGGCAAGAAGACTTGGCCAAGGCACTCCTCATAGCTCTGAAAGCCGGACCCCCAGAATCCTGGGAGTGTCCGGTCCCCGGAGCCATGATAGCAGACGGAAGTCCCGCAGCCGAAGCACCGAGAGGGAGGCTCGGAACCGACAGCATAGGTCCCGAAACGTCACCCCCGGGTCCAGCCGAAGAAGTCCGTGTACCAAACTCGGACCCGAAGGCCGGGGTTGGAGTAAGGGTCGGAGCCGACCCTAAGACCTCCACCGGCTCCAACAGCACCTGCTCCGAAGGAGCCGAAGCGGTCGGAGGAGGAATGGCAATGACATGGGCATGGGCATGGGCCGTCGGCTCCGAAGCCAACTGGGTCGGAGCCGAAACAAATTTTTGAAAGACTGGGGACTGGAACAGTCTTTGGAGCACCCTGTCTATGTCCGAATCTGACATCCTCGATGACCTAGAGGATACTGAACGGGTTCGAGATGGCCTCTCCAACGGCCCCAAGGGGCTAGGGGACCGGCTCCGAGGCGACTCGATGACTACCGGCGCCGAAGGAATACCCAAACTAGTTTCCATCGGTGCCGAGGAGGACTTCGGCGCCGAGGAGGAAGTGTCTGAGCGGACAACCTTTATCGGCTCCGAGACCAGTGGAGCCGACGAAGGTGACCCGCCTCTCGATGCCCCAGCCATCGGCTCCGAAGCCAGAGGAGTCGAGACTGGTGGCATCGAGGCAGACCGTTCCGCCCTTGGCTCCGAAGTCCTTGGAGCCGAAGGAGAAACCTGCCTATGTCTTTTGGCGGTCGGATCCGACGGACTGGTCGGAGCCGACGCCCTTTTCTTTTTAGCAGGAGAAGGAGAGGATGCTAAAGCTTCTTCAAAGGAGGGTTTTATAAGGCCTTTTAATATAAGCTTATTTTTCCTCTCTTGGAGGACCCTCGAGGAAAAAGCGTGACACACGCTGCAGGACTCCTGCAAATGTTTTGTACCCAAACAATAAACACAAAGAGAGTGATCATCTGTTATAGACATTTTAAAGTTGCACTTGGTGCACTTTTTAAAGCCTGAAGGCCTAGGAACCTGAGACATTCCGGTAAATTATTCAGTGAACTAGCCAAACACAGTACAAACACTGAAAAAGAAATTTTCTCTGCTTTGTCCTTCTTTTTAAAGAAAAAGAAACTATCAGCAGTATAAAGGATCCGAGATCCCTAAACAGAACAGAAGTCACCTAACAACCGAAAAGACCGGGAAAGGCCTTTCCACACAAGAGGTACTCCTAGTCAAACACACTCACAACACAAGAATTTACCAAGTAAATTTCTCCAAACGCACTCTAAACACAAGATAGCTGTTAAAACAGCTTTTAGTTGAAGAATAAAGAAATTCCTGACAGAAAGTTAGTGAAAATAATCACTACTTAGCTCAGCCAGCTCGAGACCACGTCTTCACTTGTTAGCGGCAAACGAGATCTGGGGGACTGGTAGTGGTGCATCCTGGGATATAGTAAGCTCAGCCAATAAGAGACTTCGCTCTTTGGCATAAGCGTGCTGAGTCGGAGCCGAGGGATCGGCTCCGAACCCATCAGTCAGAATGTAGGCGAGATAGGATCACATAACATCCAAAGTTTAACACTGAAATGGGCATATATGAAGCTGGATCTGAAGGGTCTTTATTGTCTTTACGTATTACAGCCACCACAGCTTTTATCTAGGATGTAGCTGCAACCCCTCTTTTTAAAATACTGTTAAAAAAACTTCTAGATCTTTATTACTTTCTTTCCTCCTAGCTTCCATACTTTTACCTTAGTATCATCTATTCCTGAACACTTTCCTGCAGATTAGTTATATACTATCATTTTATCCCCCCTCCGTCCTATCTTAACTGCCAATTGTTGAGCCTCATCTACCTCGAACTTTGGCATATTTAAGTCTTCCACAAATATTTCCAGTTATTCTCTTTCTTAATTTCCACATTTCTTTGCTTTATACAAATTTTCATAAAATTTCAAAAAAATCTGTAATAACTTTACAAAATTTCTGGTTATTTTTTTGTTACAGGCTTCCTAAGTTTGGCAAAGACCCTTTCTACCTTCTGTTGCTGAAGTTGTTGTGCTAAAAAGTTTTGTGTTCTGGAGTTATTATTAAAAAACAGTGGCTTAACAGCAATCTTTCGTAGCTCATGCATATTAACCAGACACTCCTTAATTTATTCTTTAGCACTCTGCAGTTGCCCCTCTTCTTATTCAGTGTGATTCCCCTTATTCTGCAATACTTCAACTTTAGTCAGCCCCTCTAAGTAATTATTGTTACTCCTTAATCATATCTCTTTCTTGTATGTCTATGATATTTTTAAACTCTACTTTAATTTTATCTTACTCACTAGTTTACTTCATTACTCTTCTTTTTATCTTGGTTATTACTGGTGCATTATCTGAAACAGTTATTGGATATGTGTCAAAGCTCTCAATTAAATGTACATTTTTCCTATCTAGCCCAATTATTGTACCCTGAGGAATAATATGTAAATTCTTTCAGAGTTCTTACTATTGAATTTGCATCTTCCATGCCACATATTTTCAGAAATTTCTTCAGAAATCTACACTTTTTTACATTTTCTTCTAAGCCACCCAGATATATCCTCACTATTAGAAATCAAATTCCACTCCCAACCTATATAAGTAATATTCCCTTGCTGAAAGCCAATTATTTCTCCCCAAATTTTTTAAGCTCCATGACAGCAGTTTTTGGTGGACTATAAATATATGCCAGTGTAATCCTCCTCCTACCTTGCCAGTAGCCGCATACTACAGCAAATCTACCATTTTCATTGTTTTTCTCCTCTTCTATTAGTATTGTAGTTCCTCAAGCAATTAGTATAAATACTCCTCATGTCCATTGTCCCTGATATTCTGCTGAACATCCACCCAGAAATCCTTTATCAAATTCAAATGCTCAGTTCTTTCCAAACGTGTCTCCTGTAGCACTGCATTTTGCACTCTGCCTTTCTTAATATAGGTTCATAGATTAGTACTAAGCTAACTGCCCTTGCGAGCCATTTTAAGCCTAGCCAATTATCCCTTGTGAGACTCAAACCCTACACCTTGTATTTGTAAGGCAAACACCTTAATCATTAGGCCACCCTCCCAACCCTCCCTATATAATACTCTTTCCTTTTTGTCTATAACTGTGAGCCCCTTCATGTTCAATGATAATATGGAAAGTACTGCCATTATGATAAGACGTTATTATTCCCACCTATTATATATGACTGCTTTTTTTATATGCCTATTGCTGTCTTTTCTGATACTTGCATCCACTAATGCCTGGCAGGTTGATCTTTTATACAGTTATTTCTTGTCCTCTCCAATTGAACCGATGTCACATTTTACAAGACTTTTTGTTTCAATAAAAACCCTCAAACAAAAAACTAAACGCACACCTAGAACACCCCCATAACCTATTAATGTAATCCAAACACACAAAACTATGCAGATCTTCAAATAATGAAGTTTAACCCTCTAAATAGGAAAGGTTATCCCAAACAGAGATCTGCACACACAGGAGTTATCTGACCTAAACGTAAGGTTATATACTCTACAATGCATGTTACTGCCTATGCTCCTACTTGCACTAATTGCGGTCTGTTCTTGTTGTATTTTTATTCCCCTCCCAGATATGAACAACAACTTGCATGCTTTCAGAAAACATTAACTTTTAACCTCAAAGAAAGCAGTACTCTGGCTTTTTATTGCTTGATAATTAGCTTGTCTCCATGGAAACATAAGAAAAAATGTAGCTCTCACTGTAAGCTTCCAAAATTATGTTGGACATTTATTGCTAAGGGAAAACTTTTCATTACATTCAGCGTTCTCTTATTTGTTTACATGTATTTGTTATTAGATTAAGCTAAGGGTCTTAATCCAGACATTCACCTATACAAAAGTAAGAGAAAACATATCAGCTCTACATATATTATGATCTGCTTTCTTTTACACCCAACCCCCGCCTCAGCAACCCAAGATTACAACCTAGTAAATTAAGCATGCTTTTGTCCAGCCTTTGTTTCCATTTTTGCATTGTAATGCCTACATTTCTTAATACTAAAAAGGGAAAAAAGGCATCTGTTTCCTTTAGTTCTTTATCACATACAGTATCTGAAAATGCTTTATATAACGTGAAACTACTGTTAAGAACATAAATTGTTTTACTTACAGTTACCTTTTTCCATCCTCCTTCCTTCCCCTAGTGTCCTTCCAAACATTAATGGCATGAAGTGGGGCAAAAGTCTCACTCCCTTACCAGTTTAACAAAGTCAACAAAAGCCCATTCCTTCCACATTTTCTTCTACAGCCATATTTAACAAATGAGAATGATGATTTTTAATCTCACTAGAAAGGCTCGCTTTGCTAGAAAGGCTCACCCATACTCTGCTACACTTTGCTGTGAAGGAAATGTTAGTTTGCTTTTTATTTGTTGTATTTTGTATTACTTTATTGCCTTTTTATATTTTGAATACTGTGATTTGTTTTCTTTAACTTGTGTTTTACTTTAATTCTGCATTTAACTGCATATTAAAACTTCAAAAGAGACTACAGCTCTGTCTCTTGTGAGTCAGGCAGACACCCCCCACACTTAGTGCCATGTTCTTAAATGCCACTGTCCTTCTAGTTGCCTGCCTCTTATGTTAATTTGACCACATATCTCATTTCCTCTCCGCTTTCACTGGCTTGCGTGAGTAAGCACAAAATTATCATTTTGTGAAATCACTCCCCTTTAACTATTTAAATTTAGTAGCCATCCTACTGTATTCCATAGTACCAGAATACAAAAGCGACCACCCCCTTTCAATCTATCTTGCTGTTTGAAAAATAGTGACTCCCCACTTTTTAGACAGGTAAAATTTAAGTTACCTACTTTCACATCAAAATTATCTACAGCACACTGCAGTGTTTAGGATAAACCATTTTTTTTCATCTTACCTTTAAGCATCCCTGTGACTAGCACTTGTTCTAATACTTGCTGGAAAGCAATAAGAAGCCTTAAACTGATACAAGCACTCAGCTCTCCTTGTTAATAAGGAGAAATTAATTGTAGGCACTAAACAGCCTATAATTGCAAACTACCTTGTTAAGGCAAGAATAAAGAGCTCCTGTACTTTACAAAAAAGCACCAAACCAGGCATGTCCAAGGGTCAGCTTCTGGTGATTTCTCCTGTCCACCTGGTGAATCTGGCCATACTGGGGCAATGCAGCAACTGCCTCATGTACACAGACAACCCTCTCCTCCTACCACCCAACACTACAACCTGTGAGAGATGCACTTACATAGCCAAACTGGAAGCAAAGCTCTCTCCACCCAAGATTGTGCTAGACAGTCAAGAGGAGAAGGTTAACACCCACAGTACACCTCAAGCAACACATAGCCCTTCTAAACCCACACCACCAACACCCACACATAGCAACATTAAATCCACATATGCGGAGGCCCTTAACTGCAACCTTCCCAAGCAACAAGGACCTTCGAAGCTGAAACGCAAACAAACACCAATCACCACGAAAGTGTCACATAGCTCACAACACCAGTGTGCCACCCAGCAACAGCCCCTAAAGCAAGACAACGTACCTAACACTTTAGTTATTGGTGACTCTATAGTCAGGCAAACTGATGTTCCACTCACCAGGCTGAACAAGGAGAAAATTACTGTCAGCTGCCTGTCTGGTACCAGGATCCACCACATAATGCATGCACTCAAGTCACTCCACAACAAGTACAAATATGACTCTGTCACTGTCCATGTTAGAGTGAATGACTTGAGACGTACCTCCCTGGACTACATGAAAAGAGACATGGAAGAGCTCTTGGATCATATGGCCCAGGTAGGTATGACCCTAGCCCTGAGTAGCATCCTGCCTTCGCCCAGAATTATACCACAATATAAGGACAAAATGATTGACTTCAACAATTGGTTAAGCTTCTGGTGTCATTCAAAGAGGATCCAGTATCTGTCTGCCTGGGATGACATGATCTACAGACCACGATGCTTTGCCAGAGATGGTCTGCACCTGTCACCCCTGGCATTCAGGTTACTGGCTAAGGCTCTTGCCACCCCTGTAATGCATTTTTTAGGCAAAGATCAAAGGACAAAACCACCACTATAACAGGTACAAGCATGCAAATTCTGAAGGTAATGCTACTCAATGCTAGAAGTCTAAACCTCAAAATGCACTCTCTCGAGGCACTCCTAAAAATAGAGAACATTGATATCTGTGCAGTAACTGAGACCTGGTTCAAGGATCCAGAGAGCACCCCTGCAATACGAGGCTACAACTCTTACCAAACTTTTCGGCCACCAAACCAGGACGGAAACATTAAAGTTGGAGGAGTGTCCATATTCACCAAGGATATTCACACCACCAGGCTAGCTGCCCAACACAATGCGTCTAAAATTCTCCAGGTGCAACTAACACAAGTAAGACTGCAATCCATATTGTAGCTTGCTACAGATCCCCCACCATGCCCCAAGAGTCTCACTACACCTTTCTAAACATGCTGGAAAATATTAAGATACAACCAAACACCCTACTGCTGGGTGATTTCAACTACCCTGCCATTAACTGGAAAAACTACTCGTGTACCAACACCTTTGCCCAGCAGTTCTTGGAATTCATAAATTCCAATGTCCTGGATCAACTAATCCATAGTCCCACCAGGAGCTCCAATATCCTAGACCTGGTTATTACCAACATGGGTATCGATGCTCCACACCTATGGTCACCCCCTCGTTGGTCAAGTTTGACCATAAGCTAATCACCCTTATCCACATCCCACCCCCATCCCCCAGTAAGGAAACCTCTACAAAAAAATTCTCCAAAGCCAACTTCATGCTACTCAAGTCAGAAGACAAACTTCATGACACCCATGCAGACAGGAACTGAAAGTCGGGCTGCTGAATCCTACACTAAGGCACTGTACGAGCACATCTACTCATGCATGAATCATGCCATCCCAAATAGAACCAAGAAAAGGAAGCCAATCTGTTGGTCCCCTGCCATAAACAAACTTTACAACAAAAGGAAGAAACTGTTGCAGAAGAGGAAAATCCCACGATGCAAAAAACTCCCATACCAGCCTCAGTAAGAAGCTGAGATCCCTCATAAAATCCTCCAAAGGTAGTTATGAAAATAAAATTGCCAAAGATTCCAAAGACAACCACAAGGCATTCTATAACTATGTCAAGAATCTAACTGTCAATGCTCAGATCTGCTCTGAGCTACAACAGAATGGCATTAAATATACTGATCCCAAGGATATTGCCAATATCCTGGCAGATCAAGTCAGTGCCATCTTCACCCCCTCTCACCCCCTAAATGGCCCATCTCAATACTGGAAATTACCAAATTCCGGTAATAACGGCCACATAGGTAAAAAACGCATTCTCCAAAGCTAAGAATACAGCATCCATGGGACCAAATGACATTCCGGACTGTGTACTACATGAACTACAAAATGAACTGGCACCTCACCTAAGTGTCATGTTTAATCATAGCCTCACCTCAGGCTTTGAGCCCACTGAGTGGCGCACAGCTACAGTTATCCCAATCCACAAGGGGGGATCCAACTTGGATCCCGGGAACTACCACCCCATCAGTCTGATGAGCCTGATCTGCAAGGCCATGGAATGTATTATCATGGAACTTGTAAACAAAGACATTGTCAACCTTCAAACACTGGACCCCACCCAGTTTGGGTTCGTGAAGGGCCGATCTTGTCTCCTGAACCTGATTGATTTCTTCGAATCAGTCTCCAGAGCCGTGGATGAGGGTAACGCGGTCCACACAGCCTATCTGGATCTTGCCAAGGCCTTTGACACCATCCCCCACTCTGGAATCATAGATAGACTTATTAAGCTGGGCATTAATCCATACGTCACTCGATGGGTTGCCAACTGGCTTACTGAGAGAACCCACACAGTAAAAGTAGCTGACTCCAAATCCAGCTCTAGACAAGTGACAAGTGGAGTACCTCAGGGTTCAGTCTGGGACCACTCTTGTTTGGCATCTACTTCTCTGAAGTACAGGCCAACACTAATGGACTCTGGCTAACAAAGTTGGCAGATGACTGCAAACTGGGAGCCATTATTGAATCCCCAAATGATGTGGATACTCTACAAAAGGGCCTTACAGAAACAGATGCTTGGTGCCAGCGCCATGGGCTCAAGCTCAATGCCAAGAAATGGACAGTTATCACCTTTGAGAAATAACATGTACCTGTGAATTACCACATAGGTGGCAGTACACTAAATACCTAAAGTGTGATAAGAGACTTAGGGACACAGGTGGACAGTGGTCTTATCTTCCATAACCACATCGCCACAAAAGTCAAGAAATCCTACTATGTGGCACACCTCATCATTAAGGGCTTTTCATCCAGAAAATAGGAGGTCATTGTCCCACTGTACTCCTCTCTCATTAGACCCATTATAGAATACAATGCCCTGTTTGTATGTACCTCTCAAGACATCTGCAACAACTGGAAAGGCCACAGAAATACCTCACTAAAAGAATCACAGGCCTAAAGCAGATGCCCTATGCTGACCGCCTTAAAAAACTCCAGCTATACTCTGTCGCATATCATCTACACAGAGGCGATCTCTGCTTAACATACAAGACCATGTCAAACACAGAGCTGTTGGACATGCTACACTTAAAGAAATCCCAATCCCTCAGAGCCACACGCTCCAGGGATCTAAACCTTGTCATTACAATAAACAAAACATGTTGGTGGGATAGATTCCTGACCCAGAGACTCCCCAGACTCTGGAATAGACTGTCCATTCATGTCAAGCAGAGCGCCTCTTTGGCCCTCTTTAAAAGGAACCTTGACGATTGGATGGGAGAAAGGAAATTCACACCAGGATCACGTCAGTCACCTTGCTAGACAGGGGTCCAGGGAAGTAAATAGTGTGTGAAGAAATAGCCAGGGAATTGTTATAGCTAGGCTTATATAGGCCCCAGGGCTGACAGCCTAGTACCAACCTATGAACCTATGAACCTTTATTCAGCAATTTTCATGTTCCTGTCTTCTTGTTCAAATACATCTCCAAGCTCCAAACTCTGGTTGAATTCCATGGTACTTCCAATTTTTTTAGTCAACTCCTGTGCTTTCCCCTGTCTCTCAAGGATTTTTTTTTCTGCAACAGTGGACAAGGTTTCACTGGCAAAGTCTCTCTAAGAGTTGTATTATTAGAAGAATGAAAAGCATTGCCCCTGCTGCTTGACTGCTCACTTTTTGTTGAACAAACTTGTATTTTGTCTTTAGCGTGTTCTGCATCAAATAATGACTTTGATCCTCCAAGAAAAATATTCTGAGAACAGCTAGATACAGCAGCTTGAATCTGAAATCCATCTCATGACATTCCCTGATTGCTGGAATAAATTTATTTTTCTTTTGCCTGGTGTACATTGAATAATCGTTTTCCACAAACACTCTACTGTCTTCAACTTTTAATAGTTTGCCCTTCTGCAACAGTTTTGCCAGGATCAACTCTTTTTGCAGGTAGGGGTGAATCTTTATTAATAAAGGTTTTGGCGGTTTTCTCATGGCCAGACTTGAAGTATACACACAATGTGCCCCTTCAATTAACAAATCCTGCTGTGGAATAGCAGACTAGTTGCTTATTTGTACCTTTATAAAATTAATATAGTCTATTACTTCCAGTTTCTCTGGTACAGCAGAAAATCTCAGGTTTTCCCTGCATGCTCTGTCCTCTAATTCTACCATTTTTTGAAACATCTCTTCTTGAGCAGTCTCATACTCAGCCAGCCTTTACTTCATTTCAACCTTTGACTTTTTGGCAGTTTTATCAGTTTATCTCAATAGCGGTGTAAAGCTTCTTTCATTTTTTCAGACTTTTCTTGTTCGAGTTGATCTCTTCCCTCAAGGTTTCATTTATTTTAGTCAGCTCTAGGCACATTTGACTTATTTTTCCCTTTAGACTACTGGAACCCATGTCTTGCACCAAAGCTGGAGGAGCTTTAACTCTTTTTTTTTTTTTTGGCGAACAGCTGCAGGATTCTTCCTAGGCAGTGTTTTCTCTTCACCTTTTCTAACTGATTTTCTTTCAGACTCTCTTGCGTTTCTGCTTTGCTGGCAGTGTTCTTACTAGCCAATAATTTAATTTAGAAAAGTGGCAGAGTTGCTGGCCCTTATCTCTCAGTTTCATTTTTCACACTGGGAGAAAAAGAAGTTATGTACCTACCATAACGTTCCATGTTAGTTGTCTCCTCTCACCTTCTTTCTTGCTGGTTGGGTTCGGAGCTGATCCTCGATTCCGACTCGGCCATCTTCTAAAGCTTGAGAGCTGTTTACTGGCTCGAGGCCTCCCCATATCCCATGATGCCTGGTGCTAGATACCCAGATCTCGTTTGGTAAGTCCAACTGCAGATATAAAAAGTAGGAATCCTATCCTATAATACATAAACCCTACCAAGAGACTACCAGGTAGAGAGAAATAGCCAGAGAAGACTTAGCCAGTGAAAACCATACAGAACTCTTCTTGGTCTACTAGGATAGGGGGATGGAGGATGGGATCCAAGAAAGAAGGCGAGAGGAGACAACTAACATGGAACATTATGGTAGGTACATAACTTCTTTATGTTAAGTTGTCTATCTCGCCTTCATTCTTGCTGGTTGGGACAGCGTCCCTAGTACCTAAAATCCTGGGTGGCTCAATGAAACAAACTCTTCAGAACAGTGGAACCAAAATCAGCTCTGCCCCTGGAAACCACGTCCAACTTATAATGCGAAATGAAAGTATGAGGGTTGGCCCATGTGGCCGCTGCACAAATAGATTTCATGGGCAACCTAGCCTGAAAAGCCATAGAAGTGGCTAAAGCTCTGGTGGAATGACCTTTTGGTTTAACAGGCAATTCTTTATTCCTTAGCTGATAGATAAATGTGATGCTAGAAGTCAACCATCTGGATAAGGTTACTTTTGAGACTGGTAGACCTTGTTTACCCTCAGCATAAGAAAGGAAAAGCTGGTTCGATTTTCTGATGTCCTTAGTCCTATGCAAATAAAAGCACAGTTGCCTGTGAACATCTAACTGGTGCAACTTATATTTCACCCTGTTGGAGTGGTTGGGAAAAAACACACGAAGGTTAATGGACTGATTCAAGTAATTCTCAGAAGAGACCTTAGGAAGGAAGGAAGGATTAGTCCTGAGAGCAACCCTGCCATTGTGGAACACTAGGTACAGAGGACGGATACAAAGAGCCTGGAGTTCCGAAACTCTTCTGGCTGAAGTAATCGCTACCAGAAAGAGGGTTTTCCAAGATAAAAACGTCAAAGAACAAGAAGCCAATCAAACCAAAACCGGCTGCTGACAAGGAGCCTGGTCCGAAAACATAACTGGAACAGCTGGAATAAGAACCAAAGGCAGCAAAACCTTGAATAAATCCTCCACACACACTGTATCCACAAATAACGCCAACGGATAAAAAATCTTCTTTATTGCACAAAATCCACGGTAAAACACTACCAACACTGGTTCACTAGTTTAGCGCTTTCATCTGCCAAGCGCAGACTTCCTCAGAACTAGTGTATACAACCATAGCTTACATTTAAAAAACATTTTTGGCGCCAAAACTGTAATTGTCTTTTAAAGAAACATACTTTTCACAATACATTTCAAATTGCTAATATATAAAACTGTGGATACAAAATTTATAACTGTTTTTGACTGTGTGCGCTAAACAGAACATAATTGTGTGCCATAAATTACCACTTTAACCTATAAGCCCTACCTATTAAAAACATATAAATTGATATAAATATATATGAATTAATATAATATAATAATATGAATATAAATATAAATATTAATGAAATAGATAAAATACTACTTAATATTTAAAATTTAAGTACTGCTAAAACCATATAAATAAGGAATCAGTAATGAATTAAGAGTCCAAGGTCAAAAAAGGCTTAATACTAATATATTCATTGATACCTGGACTCCTGGTAGAATCAGTTAGCATCTGCCATTTGCTTTCTTTGCAGGCTAATCTTGTTTTCCAATCACCACCATATAAAATATCCTGCTCCTGATCTATAATAAAAAATTGGAAAATATGGTTTTCCCCATGTTCCTTAATATGTCGGTATAATGCATTCTTACAATCTTTCTTCTGTATTCTATAGTAATGTTCGTAAATACGTTTTTTCAACTGCCTTTCTGTTTTGCCTATATAATAGGCTGAACATATCTTACATAGAGCTAAATACACTATATGTTTGGTACTACAATTTCCACCTCTACTTCTAATTACGGTGTTGTTCACATCACCCAAACGAACCTCCGTATTCGTGTAGATATACCTACATTGATTACATCTTCCACATCTCCTAGTGAAAATTTTCTCTTGTTGATTACCAATCTTTCTATAATTAACTCTTTCCAACAGTCTTTTAATATTGGGGCCCGTTTTGTAAACTATTCTTGGAAAATTTCCCAGAATAGTTTTGTTGGAATCTACTACAGTAATTACATCCCAATACCTATCAATAATTTCCTTAATTCTATTACTATATGGAGTATAGGTGATAACACATACTCTACCCATGTTACCCTGGTGAGTGTTGCAAATTTCATTAACTTCCAAAGTTTTAACCAATAAAGGTTGATATCTGTATCCCCATTGGGTTGTAACATATTCTATAGTGTCCTTAATCATTCTAATTGGATAACCTCTATTTACAAACAAATCATTAATTAACTTAATTTCTTCTTCCATTAATTCCTTACTGGACGACATCCTAGCTCCTCGAATACATTGTCCTTTGACAATATTTTTAAATATGTATGGTGGATGTTCACTATTGAAATATAAATAATCATTAGAAAATGTACTTTGGCGGTATACTCTAGATGTGAAACCATCCGTAGTTAAACTAATGTATGAATCCAAATAAGCAATACCATGATTACTAAATTCATACGTAAACTTAAGATATTGTGTGGTTTCATTAATATAATCCATAAATTTACTAATTTTATCTTTTGAACCATTCCATAAAATAAAAATGTCGTCAAGAAATCTAACATAAAAAGTAATATAGGAATAATATTCACTATTAATAATAAACTCATTTTCCCAATCCGACATGACCAGGTTGGCAAAAATAGGTGCGCAAGAAGCGCCCATGGCGACACCCTTACTTTGCCTAAAATATTCTCCTTCGAATGTTAAAAAATTATAGTCCAAAACCAAACCCATCATGTCTAATATTAAATTGATTTTATCCCAACTTAATTGAGAATATTTCCTTAAACTGTTACCAAACCTTTCCAGTCCTTCGTCCTTAGGTATGCTGGAGAAAAGATCACATACATCAATAGTAACCAAAGTTAAATGATCCAACCACAATTCAGGTCTTAATTTTCCCAAAAAATCCTAGGAATCTTTGATTATAAAAGGAATATTCTGATAAATATGCTTGGTCCATCTATCAATCGTCAGACCAATATTGTATGTTTTTGAATGGTTGTATACACTAGTTCTGAGGAAGTCTGCGCTTGGCAGATGAAAGTGCTAAACTAGTGAACCAGTGTTGGTAGTGTTTTACCGTGGATTTTGTGCAATAAAGAAGATTTTTTATCCGTTGGCGTTATTTGTGGATACAGTGTGTGCGGAGGATTTATTCAAGGTTTTGCTGCCTTTGGTTCTTATTCCAGCTGTTCCAGTTACGTTTTCGGACCAGGCTCCTTGTCAGCAGCCAGTTTTGGTTTGATTGGTTGCTTGGCTTCTTTTAACTTTAAAAGAACAAGAAGCTGCAGGTTCGAAGGGGGCAAAATTAGAGAAGCTAGAATCAAATTTAGATTCCACGGGGGTGGAGGATCTCTCACTGGGGGCCTGAGCAGAGTGGTCCCTTTGAGAAAAGCTTTGCAAAGCTTATGAGACATTATATTACTTCCCGACAGGCCAACGTGAAAATATGAAATTGCAGCTAACTGAACTCTAATTGTAGTGGAAGCGGAACCAGCATGAAAGAGTTCCGCAAGAAATTCCAATACGTGGTGTACAGGGGCTGAAAAGGGGTCTATACTCTTACTTTCTGGCCAGGACAAAAAACGTTTCCACTTACTAGCGTAAGTTTTTCTAGTGCCAGACTTGTGCAATGATAAAATGATTTCACTCACAGAGTGGGAGATATCAGGAAGCCTGGCTAAGGTTGGAAGTGGAGCAACCAAGCAGTGAGCTGGAGAGATTGTAGGGAATGGTGCAGCCTGCCCGATTGATGGATCAGAAGGTCTGGAACTGGGTCCAGAATCCAAGGCTGCTCGAGAAGATTATGATGCAGGAATGGGAACCAAATTTGTCGAGGCCAGTAAGGAGCAATGAGAATCATTTTGCAGCCCGATACGGTAGCTTTCTGTATCAGCTTGGGGACTAGGGAAAAGGGAGGGAATGCATACAGAAGTCCCTGAGGAGAGAGAAGAAATTGCTGCACTTGCTGTTGAAGGGGGTGGCAAAGAGGTCGCAAGCAAGGCTGTCCCCATTTGCGGAAGATTTGGTCCATCACTACCTGATTCAGAGACCACTCGTGAGACATGAGAATTGCTCTACTCAGCCTGTCTGCTATGACGTTGGATCTCCCAGGGATGTGCGCTGCGGTCAGAAACCATTGGGAAGAGATCGCCCACTGCCAGAGTCAGAGTGCTTCTCGACATAGGGGATAGGACCTTGTTCCGCCCTGCTTGTTGATGTACCACACAACTGATATATTGTCCTTTTGAATTGCAATGGTCCCGGTAGGAAGAGAGTCCTGAAGAGCTTGCAATGCTAAAAGCACGGCCCTCATCTCCAAGAAGTTTATGTGCAGATAGTACTCTTGAGGTTGCCAGGTGCCCTGGACTGTTCTGCCCTGATAATGCCCCCCCCCAATCAGGGAGGCATCTGTGGTCACCGTAGCAACTGGAGGGGGAAGTACAAATGGTCTGCCCTGGGGCACTGATGTGGAGACCATCCACCACGCAAGGTGCTTTTTGCATGCTTCTGTGATAATAATCATGTGAGACATGGGAAGCTGCTGGAAGGACCATTTGGTAAAAAGAAGCCACTGGAGGATCCTCATGTGAAAATGAGCCAGAGGGACGACTATGATCGCTGCAGCCATGAGACCCAGGGTTTGGAGGACGAACCTGGCTTAAATTCTCTTGCATCCAAACAAGACCTGCACATGTCGGCGAATGACTAACATCCTGTCTGGTGGAAGGCAGGCTGACCTGTCTTTTGTATTTAAATTTGCGCCTATAAAGGTGATAGACTGACAGGGCGACAATGCAGATTTTCCGAAATTTATTGTGATACCTAGTCTGGATCAAGTCTGGATTGTGTAGTCTCTGTCTCGCAGAAGGTGATGCCTGGTGGTAGCAGTGAGGAGCCAGTCGTCTAGATATGGAAACAACTGGAATCCTTGCCAGCTCAGGTGAGCGGTAACTACTGCCATACATTTGAACACCCTGGGGGGCTGTGGTGAGACCGAAGGGCAGAGCTCTGAACTGATAATGGCTGTCTCCCAGCCGGAAGTGGAGGAATCTTCTGGAGCACCTGTCCATTTTGATGTGGTAGTACGCATCCTGAATATCTATGGAGCACATCCAATTGTCCTGACCCAGAAATGGTAAAATGGACAGGAGCGTGACCATCCGAAACTTCGTTCTTTGAACAGACCTGTTTAGTCTGCAGAGATCCAGAATGGGTCTCCAGTCCCCTGTCTTTTTTGATACCAAAAAGAACCTTGAGTAAATTCTGGATCCTTGCTGGTCTGCTGGGACTTGCTGGATGGCCCTTTTTCTTAGCAGTTTTGAAACTTCTTGAACTGCTTGATCCCTTAGATTCGGTGGAACATCTGGAAGGGACTTGTTTAACAGTAAGGGAGTGCGAACAAAGGGAATTCTGTAGCCTCCGGATATAACAGACTGTACCCATTTATCTTGTGTTATGTCTTGCCAGGCTCTTGGGTACAGCAATAATCTTCCCCGACTGCCTCCATAGGTGGGAAGCCGGGCAACCCTTCAGGAATGCTGGAAGGGCTTGTCGGAGGAGGATTCTCCAATGCCCTGGTTTTGCGGACCCCCTCTGCCATGAGGGTGGCGTCTGTTATTGTTCCCTCCTCTGCCCCTGGATGGGAACTCACCACGTGTGTCCGGCAAGGCTCCCAGGGATTTCTGGAACCACATCTTTCCACTCTTCTGACCCTTGGGATATGGTCTGGAAGGAGTGGAAAAATGGACTCCCACGGCAGAGAGAGTCTTGCCTTCCTGCTCACACCTAGTAAGGGTGTCCTTCACCTGTGATCCAAACAGAGAGGAACCATCAAAGGGGGTGTTGGTGAAAGATGCTCTGAAAGGTTCCGCAAAGTTACAAAGCCGCATCCAAGCATGCCTCCTTAGGGCGACACCTGTGCCTGCGGCTCTACTCGCACCATCGGCTGCATAAGAAATGAGCCTCAAGGAGGAGTTCACCACTGAATTAAGAGTCGCCAGCTGGGAGGCTGCCTTAGCCTGGGCCCCCTCAGCTGATGGATCTTGGAGGGTATCTCCAAGCTCTTTAAGGAGATCCCTTTGAAGACGGGTAAAATGGCACAAATAATTCAGAGACTTCATGGAGAAGGTCGCTTCAGAGAACATCCGCTTCCCATATCTGTCCATCATCCTGGACTCTGTTAGGGGGGATGGACAGATGAAGAAGTTTCAGCCAACTCCTTAGTTTCAGCCAACTCCTTCTTTGTGACCGCCGCTACCACCATGGCATCAAAGGGAACACCTTTGGTCAAAAACTGTTTGTCTTGTGGTGCAGTTATGAATTTTGCAGGTCTTCTAGGGGTCGGTTCCACTGTGTCTGGAGCTGACCACGCCTTCCGAGCCACCACAGACATGAGTGGGTCGAAAGGCGGAGACACCCATGAGGTGGAAGGTCGGGATCCACACGCATCCAGGAATACCGACTCATCCTCGGAAGGGCTAAAGGTAGACCAGTTCCCCCTCTGCCTAAGCATCTCAAGGATGTCTGAGAATGAGACATCTTCAGGGGGGACAGACTCAGGGGAGTCAACATGCTTCCTCTTGCATTTCCTCTTATGAGGTGGCTCCTCTGAATGATCAGGGGAGGCCTCGGAAGAGGAAGATACACCCAAAGGGGTGCCCTGGAGTGTTGGTTCCCCATGCTTGGAGTCTGGAGGAGGGGCAGAGGCAGGCACAGGCACCATAGTGGGAGGAGCCAAAGGGGATGATCGTGGGGCTGACTCAGGGGCCAGCACACTCCTCATGACCTCGAAGGCGTCCCTGCTCGGATGCCAAGAAGGCTCCGGTTCCAAAGAGACTGGAATCCCTCTCCGCACCGAGGGGGATGGCTCCGAAGCCGATGTAGGAGCCGAGCTCACCTGCGCCGAAGCTCCGAGGGGGAGAAGGGGTTCGGACAAGGGTCCGATGCCACTCAACTTCTCGGACCCTACGATGGAGTCTCGATGCCCAGATCTCTCCAAGGACGGTACCAAGGAAGTGATCGGAGCCGATGATGGAACCGAAGGAAAATGTATCTGTGCCGACGGTTCCACGATTCGAACCCCAATGAACTCCGGCTCCGATCTCAAGGGAGGAGTCGGAGGAGGAATGACTGCAGACAAGAACGGAGCCGAACCCTGTTGAGGGGGGTTGGACAACATTTTTGCTAGGGCCTGCGATTTCAAAAGCCTGCTGACCACTCTCTCCAAGTTGTGATCTGACAATCTCCATGACCGAAAAGAGTGGGAGGACCGATGACTGAGCTCCGATTGGAGCAGAGGAGACCTAGGAGCCGAGCGTATCGACTCCAGGGAGGGAGACCTAGATCTCTTTCGACTCCCTGCCGGCTCCGAAGTGCGTGTCGGAACCGACTGAGAGACAGGCACATCAGTTCCAGCCGGAACCGAGGCCGAAGTAGCAGCTTCACCTAACGACGGCTCCGAACTGGGAGTCGAAGGTTTATGTGGCTTGGAGGACTTCACGGGCTGAGCCTTAGCCGGTGACTCCTTGGGTTTGAGCAAACCCCGTAGGATTAACTTATTCCTACACTCCTGCAGGACTCTTGGACTGAAAGCATGGCAAACTGAACAAGAGTCCTGCAGGAGCACAGTGCCGATTCAATAGATACAAGAAGTGTGACCATCTGTCAGAGACATCTTCTGACAGCATGAATCACACTTCTTGAATCCAGACACCTTGGTATCTTTAGACATAGCTAAAGAAGGGAATACCAGACAAAAAACACAACTATAACAATTTTAGTATAATAACTATAACACACACACAAAATTACCACACCCAAAAAACAGTCAAGGATATACACAATAGTCTACCAACAACAAATAGACTAAACTAAGTAAATACTAACCACATATATATATATATATATATTTTTTTTTTTTTTTTTAAGGAAAAAATAGGTTAGCCTCTAACTTAAATGGCTACTTCAGAAAAGGGGGGGGGGGGGACTCTCTAACTGAAACGAGTTTTCTGAAGGGAAGGGGAATACAGATAAGGAAAAGATATACACTTAAACAAAGATACCCCAAGGAAGATAGTATACTACGATTAACAAACTACACTAAACCTACTAGTTTTTTTTATCAAAAAACAGATAATAATAATAAAATATACGACCTGAGCCAGTAAGACAACCTCGCAGCAGAAGCGGCAAACGAGATCTGGGTATCTAGAGCCAGGCATCATGGGATATGGGGAGGCCTCGAGCCAGTAAACAGCTCTCGAGCTTTAGAAGATGGCCGAGTTGGAGCCGAGGATCGGCTCCAAACCCATCCAGCAAGAATGAAGGCGAGATAGATAACTTAACATCTGAAGTTAAGCTGTTGCTACCAGTGTGCAGCCATCTTGGAAGGCTTTTTACTGCACTTTTACCCTTAGAAGCAGACAAAACAGTTTTAAACATTATATCATTAACTAATACGTTTTCTACTATTGTTACCGGCTTATCAGAGTTTTTGGGGGGACATTATGCAGTACCATTTTTAATTTACTAGGCAAACATCTTTTAAACTTGTCTACTGCAAAAGTTTCCAAATTTTTTTCTTTACTGTTGCTATAAGGTTCAAGCCAGAGTATGCTTTAATTCATGCAACGGTGCACTTTTCAGTTTATTCATATTAAAAGTTCAGCACTTCAACAATTATACCAGCCCTGAAAAAGGTTCCTTCTTAAATTTATCATAACCGGTACAATGCAGTTATTTCTTCCATGCTCATATGTTTTTAGTCCATGTTCTTTCAGTTGGAATGACAGATTTTTTTTTCTTGATCAGCTGAGCTCCAGTTCTCTGTGGTGTCATAGCACTCAAATGCCACCAAATGGACTTCAGGTCTTCCTTCTTATATAGTTTATAGGAACACAGGAGGTTACTGGGCTAATGGCCCTGGGGCCCTTATAAGCCTAACCAAGAGTTTATCCCAAAAAGAAACCTCAGTCAGCACTTGTTGCCCCTGCCAATGAGTGACACAGGTGGAACCCCTGGGACAAATTTCTGGCTTCCCATCCACTCATCAAGGTTGCGCTTGAAGAGGGTCAGCGAGGTACTCTGTTTGACGTGTATGGGAAGTCTATTCCAGAGACAGGGTAACCTCTACGAGACAAACCTGTCTCTCCAGCAGGTTTTGTTGATGTTGCATATTAGATTCAGGCCTTTTGAGCAGGTAATGCACGAGGAGTTAGACTTACAGATATGTAGCATCTCTAGTAGGGCAGGGTCTAAGATTGCCTTTTAGGCAAGACACAGATCACTGAGCAATATGTATGACACCGAGTAGAGTGATAGTGATTTGAGCCTGTCTGCACAGGACAGGTGTTGGAGGCCATGGACTGTCTTTGTGAGGCATTTCTGTAGCCTTTCCAGTTGCTGCAGATGTTTAGAGAGGTATATACCAAACGGGACGTTATACTCAATTATTGGTCTAATGAGGGAGGAGTACAGAGAGGAAATAACCTTCTTTTTTTCTGGATACAATACCTTTACTTATGAGATGAAAAAAGTAAAAGGCTTTTCTGACCACTGCCGCTGCTTGATGGATGAATATGAGATTATTATCAACCAGAGTGCTCAGGTCTCTCACCACAGGTTGTGTGTTTAGGGGGTTGCCTTTGGTAATCAGTAGGGGCCATGTTTTTGCCCAATGGCATGAGGATACTTTTTTTTGTGTTTAACTTGAGGCCGTGACTTTGGCACCGGTCATCAGTTGCTGTGAGACCTCTTGCAGTATGTTAACATCATTTGGGGAGTCAGTGGCAGTACCCAACTTACAGTCATCCACAAACTTGGTCAGCCACAGGCCTTTTGTCTTTGCCTGGACCTCTGAAAAGTAGACGCCAAACAGTAGGGGTCCCAGGACAAATCCCTGGGGAACTCCACTAGTGACAGTTCTGTGATCGGAGGTGGAAGTGCCTATTTTGACCTTGAGAGTCTTGTCAGTGAACCAGTTGGCCAGCCACCTGATGAGACAGAGATTTACTCCAAATTGTGTTAGCTTTTTGATGATGCTCGAGTGGGGGATTGTATCAAAGGCCTTGGCAAAATCAAGAGAAGCTGTATGTACTGACTTTACCTAATCCAGGGCCTTGGTGACAGTCTCAAGAAGTCAACCAGGTTCAACAGGCAAGATCTGCCCTTAACGAATCTGACCTGGGTGGAGTCAAGTGCTTTGAAATTGCCAATGTCCTTTTTGATGTGATCCATAATAATATGCTCCATGGCTTTACAGATCAGACTTGTCAAGCTAATGGGACAATAGTTTCCAGGGTCAGTAGTGGCACCACCTTTGGTGCAAGGGGATGACAATGGCAGTTCTCCACTCTGCTGGAATGAACCTGTACTTAGACTTTGGTTGAATAGGGTGCTCAATGGCGAAGCTAGTTATTGCCGGAGATGGTGCAGAATAAAGTCTGGGATACTATCAAGTCCCATGGAAGCTGCATTCTTTGCCTTACATAGGGTCTTTAACACTTGATCTACGGAGATGTGAGGTGCATGACAAGTATCGGGAATGATGAAAAGGTGTTTGGGAGGGGGACGGGGGGTGAAGTTTGCACCAAATTCTTCAGAGGTTTCACAGTTCTAGTGTTGGCATCTAAGTTAATTAGCAAAAGTAGTTTTTGCTGTATTTATACCATATTTTTGTCAGTCTCCAAGTGTATTGCCAAAATTGTAATACCTCATCATTGGTTGCAGTCAGTAGCTTACCACACCAGGAAGATAATGGTCACAGTGCTGTGGGCAACAAAAGTACTGCAAGCAACTGAAAATTGGCAAGTCTCTAGCCAATTGCCTGGATTCTGCATGAGTACAAGTCCAAGGACAGACTAAGGCAACACCTACATAAACAGGCTTTGCAGTTGCAAAAAAAACAAACAAACAAAAAAAAAAAAAAACAAAGAAACACAGTATATTAGGTTGCCACAGGCCAAATTGCCCTAAGATATAGGTTGTCTTAAAACACCAAGTCAGTTTATGTGCAATAGGATATAAAGCTTCAGCATACCTCTAGAAAATGCAATATGTCTACTGCAAAGTTTAAGTCCCAAAGAGACAGGTGTTTTTCAAAGGAGGCTAGGGATGGAGTACAACCTTCAGGAAATGCTTATCAAGCCTCTGAGGAGCTGTGATTCTTTTGGCTACAACATTAAGATGTACCAAAAGGGCCAAAAGTTGCACTCTGCCCATGGAATAAAAAAGACCCAATGTCTACAGTAAGCCAGACAGACCTGAATATTCAGAGAACATGGTAGATGGTGGTACTTCTCACCCAAATAAATAAATTCTTCCATTTGGCAGAATACACATGTATAATAAAACGTGTATTGGAAACTTAAGGACTTCTGAAACCCTAGCCGGAAGGTCCCAATGAATTAATCTGTATTCTGGAACAACCAAGCCCTGTTATGCAGCTGGCTGTTCTTACAGGCAAATGAAACTTCCTTCACTGGGACAAAGCGTGAATTCCCTGGATAGCAAGTAATTTATCTTTTAAAATGCAGACTGTGCCAGGTCATCCTGGTTGAGTTATTTGAAAGGGTTAATGAGGCCATGGATAAGGGGCATATATTCAATAGTGCTTATCTAAACTTTTTCCATTGCATTTGACACTATCCCCATGCTGTGATTATTGCCAAGCTCTCCCATCTCAATATTAACACATACATAATTCACTGGATTTGTAATTGACACTCTGGAAGAACCCATACTGTTAATGTTGGGATATTTTCTTTAGACAGAAGAATGTCACTAATGGTATCCCACAAGGCTCTGTCCTGGGTCCCTTCATCTTTGCTATAAATGTCTTTGAAATAAAAGCCAATATCAAGGGACTTTGGCTAACCAGGTTTGCTGACGACTGCAAAATAGGGATGATCATCAAAATCCCATTCTGATTCTCAAATTCTCAAGCAAGGTCCGGACCAAACAAAAGCTTGATGTAGGAATCATGGGCTTACCCTCAAAACTAAGAAATGCAGAATTGTTTTTTTTGGTAAATCTAGCATCACTATTGCTTACAATAAAGATAATATTCCACTTAAATTTAGCACAGACATCAGGAATTTGGGTGCATATGTTGTTAACAGACACTTTTTACCACTGCGTCTGTGCTGTGGTTAGAAAATCCTTCTACCTTACATAGCTTATCCTTCCTGGCATCTACTCAAAGTCCAAAGAAATTATAATCACTCTTTATTCATCCCTTATTAGGCCATAATTGAATATAATGCATCCTCCAGCATGTATATCACCAAGCACATAAACCAGTTTGAGATACCTCAATGTTTTATCACCAAAAGGATCTCAGGTTGGAGGGGCAGATCAACAAAGTTGCTGTATGCATATGATGTGGCATTACTGGGAGACTTCGAACAAGAACTTACGCAAAGGATAGGGGAATGGAGTGTAAAATTAGAAGTTATGTACTCACCATAACGTTCCATCTGAGTAGGTGTAGTCATTTGTCTGCAACCTGTGGGTTATGGATCCGATATCGGATCCGAACCGGCATGGTTTTCCAGCTATGGATCCAAGCTCTCAGCTCCTCCCCTCACCCATAATGCCCTGCTCTCCCTACATGACCTCAGATCGAGTTTGCCAACAGCATGAACACCCTGAAAAGGGTAACACATATTATGCAGGAAACTGAAAAAGGCCAGGGGAATAGGAGGGCAGGATGGTTGCAGACAAATGAATACACCTACTCAGATGGAACGTTATGGTGAGTACATAACTTCTAAATCTGAAGTAGGAGATTCATTTGTCTGCAACCTGTGGGACAGAGTCCCCAGCTACCTGAATCTTGGGCGGTCATCATGGAAGGATATTCCGGAGCACCGCAGAGCCAAAGGATGCTCTACCCCTAGATGTAAGATCCAACTTGTAGTGGGAAATAAAGGTATGAGATGAAGCCCAAGTGGCTGCTGCACAAATATCATCTAGAGGAATCCTAGCCTTAAAGGTGGCCGAGGTAGAGACTGACCGGGTTGAATGGGCATGTACACCCTCCGGTGCGGGCCTTCTAGAAGCTTGATAAGCCAATAAGATGCACTGTGAAATCCAGCGAGATAATGAGACTTTAGAAATTGGCTTGTCCAAATTAAATTTAGCAAAGGAAATAAACAACTGGTCGGATTGCCTATGACCAGCCGTCCTGTTTAGATAAAATTTAAGTTGCCTGTGAACATCTAAGGAATGAAGCTTGTATTCACCCTTGTTTTGATATTTAGGAAAGAAAACAGGGAGGTTAATGGATTGATTAATGTTTGCTTCAGAAGCTACCTTAGGAAGAAAGGACGGGTTGGTCCTGAGGTATACACGGTCCGGATGAAAGACCAAGTAAGGAGGTTTGGCTGATAATGCTTGAAGTTCTGAGACTCTCTTGGCTGAGGTAATTGCTACTAAAAAGGCTGTCTTGAAAGATAAAAATTTCAGATCTACCATAGCCGCCGGTTCGAAGGGGGGAGCGGTCAAGGCCTGGAGGACCAAAGAAAGGTCCCAAGGAGGAACCACTTGCTTTACAGGGGGCCTGAGAAGGAAAGTACCTTTTAGGAAAATCTTACACAATTTGGCAGACATCAGTGGACTGGAGTCATGACCAATATGATAATGAGAAATTGCCGCAAGTTGTACTTTGACCATGGAACTGCTGGCACCATCATTAAAAAAAGTGGTTAAGAAGTCAAGCACCAGAGGAAGGGGAACTGTGAAGGGGTTTAGGCCTTGCCACTCCGCCCACAAGGAGAACCGTTTCCACTTACTGCGGTAGACTTTCCTAGTGGATGGTTTATGAGCCGCCACCAGGATGGCCTTAACAGGGGACGAAATACCGGGAGTCCTGATCAGGAGTGGAACTGGAGCAGCCAAGCGGTCAGCTTCAGGTTGTCCAGGTTCGGGGGTGATAAGCGGGATGGATGAGATATCAGATCCGGAATGGCATCTAGAATCCAAGGAGGATTCACTGAGTGAGACCTTAGGAAAGGGAACCAGATCTGTCGAGGCCAAAATGGGGCAATGAGAATCATTCTGCACCCCAACCGAGAGGCTTTCTGAAGAACTTGGAGCATCAGAGGCAAGGGGGGATAAGCATAAAGAAGACCGGGTGGCTAAGCATGCACCAGAGCGTCTCTTGGGGTACCTCCGGGAGGAGGTATTAGAGCGAAAAAACTGTCGCACTTGGTGTTTGAGGGAGACGCAAAAAGATCGCAACGAGGAGTTCCCCACCGTGCGAAGATGCGTTCCGCTACCTGAGTATTGAGAGACCACTCGTAAGGGGTGAGAATGGTGTGACTGAGTTTGTCCGCCAGGATGTTGGACCGACCCGGAATATGCGTTGCTATGAGAAAGCGGTTGGTGGAGATTGCCCATTCCCACACTCTCATGGCTTCTCGACAAAGAGGGTAAGACCTGGTTCCTCCTTGTTTGTTGATATACCAGACAACAGACATGTTGTCCGATTGAATCGTAATTGTTCCCAAGGGAAGAAAGGCCTGAAGTGCTAGCAACGCTAAGAGCACAGCTCTCATCTCTAGAACGTTGATATGCAGTAAGGTCTCTGAATCGTTCCACGTGCCTTGGACCGTCCGGCCTGCAAAATGCCCCCCCCCCCACCCGAGGCGGGAGGCGTCCGTGGTCACCGTGGCGAGAGGGGGAGAAGCACAAAAGGGGCGGCCTCCGTGGAGATCTGGAGAGTGTAGCCACCACAGGAGGGACCGCTTGCAAGCCTTGCTGATCGCAATGGGATGATGCATAGGAAGAGCAAGATACGACCACTGAACTAGGAGTGTCCATTGAAGGATGCGCATATTGAACCTGGCGAGAGGAAGAAGCGCTATTGCTGCCGTCATGGACCCTAGGGCCCTCAGGACCAACTCCGCCGGAACTGAGCTTGAGTGGAGAATGGCCCGCACCTGGAGCTGCAGATTTTGAATTCTGTCCGCAGTGAGGAAGGCTCTTAATCTCCTCGTGTCTAACCTGGCACCTATAAAATCTATGAACTGCGTGGGTGCTAGGTTGGATTTTTCTGTGTTTATAGTGATGCCCAGACGGGGAGCAAGATGGAGAAAGGAGTCTCGTGCCAAAAAGGTCTAAAATTGGTCTTCGATCCCCCGTCTTTTTTGGCACTAAAAAGAACCTGGAGTAGAACCCTGATCCGATCTGGTCTGGGGGGACGGGCTGGATGGCTCTTTTCTTTAGCAGATGGCATATTTCTGCCAAAGCGGCCTCCCACTGACCGGGTGGAACGTCGGGAAGGGACTTCAATTTTGGTATGTGACGAACCGGGATACGGTATCCTCTGGATATGATTTGGAGGACCCAGCGGTCGGTTGTTATGGACTCCCATGCCGCTAGGTGCTCCGAAAAACGTCCCCCGACTGCCTCCAGAGTGGAGCAGTCGGGCAACCCTTCAGGGCTGCTGCGCAGGCCGTTCAGAGAAGGGTTCTCTGGACCCGAAGTTCCTGGGAGCCCCTCTGCCCCTGGGGCGGCATCTTCCCTGTCCTCCTCTGCCACGGAAGGACTGGTTGTCCGGAGCGGGCTGGGATTGCTGCGACTTCCGGAACCACATCTTCTTCTGGCCCTTTTGGTTCCTAGAACAGGGCCTCTGGGGCACAGAGAAGTGGATTCCGACGGCAGACAGCGTCTTCCCATCCTTTTCGCTCTGGGTCAAGGTATCACAAACAGATTTGCCAAAGAGGGAAGAACCATCGAAGGGGGCGTTCACAAATGACGCCTTGAAGGGCTCCGTGAAATCGCAATGACGGAGCCAGGCCTGACGTCTAGTAACTAGGCCTGCCCCTGCGGCTCTAGTGGCACCTTCCGTAGCGTGGGACAGTAACCACATAGAGGTATTAGTGACGGACCTAAGAGTGGCCATGCGGGTGGAGTGCAATACTTTGTCCTCCTCCGACATGGACTCTGGGGGGGATGCAGCGTATTCTTTAATAAGATCGCGCTGCATCCTAATCACATGTGCCAGGTAGTTCAGCGCTCTTACTGAAAAGGTCGCTGAACTAAACATCCGCTTCCCCAAGCGGTCCATCATCCGAGACTCCTTGCTCGGGGGATGGACTGAGGGACTCTCCTGAGCAAGTTCCCTCTTGGTGGCAGCCGCCGTCAGCATGGCATCTACCGGAGGCCCCTTACTCCAATGGGCAGGGTCAGCCGGGGGACTGAGAATACGGTCGGGCCTTTTTGGGATTGGCTCCACGGTGTCCGGTTCCTTCCACGCCCTGGTGGTAATGAGGTCCACCAGGGGGTCGGCAGGAGGGGACACCCAAGAGGTAGACGGGCCCGCTTCAAATGCCTCCAAGAACACGGACTCGTCCGAGGAAGACTTGGGGGCAGACCACCCCCCCCTTATGTGGAGCATTTCCATGATGTCTCCAAATGAGACATCCTCAGGGGGTGATCTTGGGGAGCCTTCCCCTTCCTCCAAGTCCGTGTCTTCTGTGAGAGACTCGGGGGAGTCAATGTGCCTCCTTTTGCACGTATGTTTGCGGGGGGCATCCTCCGGGGGGCTGTCAGAGGACTCCTCGCAAACAGTGACCTGTTCCAAAGGAACAACTTGGGGCAAAGGAGCGGGCTGTCCCAAAGGCCGGATGGTGGAAGACTGACCCAGTGCAGATGGAGCGCAGGACGGAGCCGAAGCAAGTGCCGGGGGTCCGGAGACCCTCAACAGGGCCCTCTCCACTACATCAAACGCCGAAGGGGAGCCGACCTCGACCAAAGGATCCGACAACCGGCTCCCCCTCAGATCCGAGGAGTGGATCGGAGCCGGCGCCGAAGTGCTCGGATCCGACACAGACGGCGCCGAAGGAGCACTGATCCCCCCGGATCCGAAGCTCGGATCCAGGCTCCGAGAGGTCAGATCCGAAGCACTCGAGGGCAGGGTCAGATCCGAAGTACCGAGTACTATCGGCGCCGACCCACCCCCGGCTCCGAAGCTGCTCGGCTCCAACTGCTCCGAACCCGGGTAGCGGGTCGGAGAAGGAGCAATGGGTTTAAAGAAAGGGGTCGGGCTCCCCCCCAGAGGGGGGGGGGAGGCAAGAGCACTCCCATCTGCATCTGGGCCTGGATGAACCTTCTCATCATCCGGTCCAGATCAGCGTCTGATAAGCTATAGGTCGATCTCGACGAGGCTACCGAGGTAGGCCTTGAGTGCCTCCTGGATAGCCTCGACGGAGATCGGTTCTCCTCCTCCTCAGGTCCCGGTGAAAAGCACACGGGTGACCGGAGCCGAGGAGGGGGAGAACCAGCAGACAAGGAGGCTGGAGGAGAAGCCCGCTTGGCAGGCGGGTCCGAAACAGAGGTCTCGGCCCGCCGCTTATGGTGCTTCTCCCTCCGGTCCTTCTTTCTAGCTTCCCTCTCCTCCAAACCACTACAGGGAGGTTGAGTCCCAGGAGGAGGAGGGGGAGCCGGAGAGGAGGTAACCGTAGACACGGTTCCCCCCGGAGCGGAGGTCGGAGCCGAGTCCGGGGGCAAAAGTCCCGCCAGAACCAGCTTAGACCTCCGCTCCTTCAATGCCCTGGGGTTGAACCCTGCACAAATGGAACATCCAGAAGTGAGGTGTTCAACCCCAAGGCATCGAACGCACCGAGTGTGGCCATCAGCAGGGGAAAGCTTATGGCCACACTCGGAGCACTTCGAAAAAATAGCCTTAGGTTGTTCTGACATCCTAAGAGCTTAGATATTACTTAAACTAAAGGTAAAAAGTAAAAGTAAACTAAACACACAACAGGCCCAAACACACACTACGCTACCAGCGAGGGGAGGGAACTAAGTAAAAAATATTAAATTAACTAAACAAGTTCAACTATCAAAAAGGGAGCCTAAACTTTCACTCAAACTTTCAAAAAGGTTAAATTTTAACGCTAGAAAAACTTTAGAAAACCACTTAGCTGTAGAGCTCAAGAACACCAATCTGGTCACCACCGCGGCAAACTAGATCTGAGGTCATGTAGGGAGAGCAGGGCATTATGGGTGAGGGGAGGAGCTGAGAGCTCGGATCCATAGCTGGAAAACCATGCCGGTTCGGATCCGATATCGGATCCATAACCCACAGGTTGCAGACAAATGAATCTCCTACTTCAGATCTGTAATGGCAGCAGATGGGCTGATATTGAGATAGAAGGGAAATTCGTAGAACAAGTTAACAGCTTCAGGTACCTGGGGATGGGTGGTTGAGGAGAAGGGAAGTATAATGAGGAGGTCACAGTTAGAATTCAAGGGGCTGCAACTAACTGGCACAGAGTGTCAGATGTGACATATGACAAAATAATGCCAAAGAAGCTGAAAAGTAAGGTGTGTAAAACAGTGGTGAGACCAATAGTACTGTATGGTACAGAAACCTGGACTAGAGGTGATGCACCTGCAATGGGTGAGTATGCACACTGTGGAACAAAAAAAAGAAGAAATTTGGACATAATAACAGAAGCTCAAGTAGTTTCAATTGCAGAGAAAGTCAAAGAGAACAAATTATAGTGGTTCAGATACATGTGCAGGAAAACAGAAGACAAAACTGAACAGTAACTCTTGAAAAAAAAAAAGTAAAAACATTTTGCTCTACAATTTCAGCCGTATTTTCCCTTGTTCTCATCAAAATGTTATCTTCTCACTTCACCTTTTTAAAAATTAACTGGCTTTCCTGAAAGTCAGCCAACTTTGGAGTTTGCCCTAAGCCCAGCCTGTGATGCAGTAAACAATACATTCCTCACCAACACAACCATTGGGATCTTACTGTCCAACTTTTCTCCAAGGGAAGGTAACTCATACCAAAATTCTTTAGAGTCAGCTGCTCTCTCTTTGCCTTATTTATTTTCTTGTTCCGGTTATTTATGAACTTAATGTATAGAACCTTCTTACTTTTGCTTAGAATTCCCATATTTTGGCTCAGCAGGATTATTATTAAGGCTCTGTACACCACCTTCTCATGTTTTCTTGAGTTCTCCCAATTTAATTGCTCCAAGTCTTTTGGGTTTCTAATACCAGAATGAGAATGAACAACATGCCTAAGTGTTTTGTTGCTCTGTTCACAGTTCCTCAATATACAGCTGATCAAGTTTGTTTGTGTGCTTATTCTTACATTTGTATAGGAGTAATGTTTATTCTGTATTTGTTAACTGGGGCATAACATTGATCCCACTGAACCCATTTCAGTCTCAGCCCAGGGTAAACACAAAAGATGCATGCCATTATATACATATTCTCTCTGAATGACAAAATGCAATATATATGCATATATTATATACAAAATGATTATCAAAGTTGGCTTGAAGGCATAAAGGCAATAGATAAATGACATATACAGAGTGACTGAAAAAAAACACAGTATATGCATGCATTAAATTTAGAGTGCCATCAGAGCTGGTATGCTAAAATAATCACAATCAAAAATAGTTAGAGCAAGGTATGTAGACAGAGGAATGGAACAAAGAGGTTAGGTTATACAAACAGAGAAAGCTAGCAGTTACATTTTCCTAGAGTTTTGAAATGTGCTTTTATTTGTGAATGGAAAATGGGGTAAGAGGGATAATTTTTAAGAAGGGAGAGATTCCCACAATTTCAGAACAAGGGCTGATAAAGCATGTTCTGTGCAGCAAACCCTAGTTTGAAGGGTTTGGAGCAGATGACTTGAGTGGTTAAGACGTCTAAGGTTGTGTACTGGTGCATCTCTGAACAGTCTTGAAGCCAGTGGAGAGAAGGTCTCTTTCTTAATAAGTTTAAAGAGTTAAGAGGCAAGTAGAAAATCAGTATGTTGTTTCACAGGTAGTTGTTTAGATTTTTCAAGGGTTTTGAAATGGTGTTCATTTCTTGGAGACAGAGTGATGAATATGCAAATGGCATTTGAAGTAGGCTGAATAGAGGAGATATTTCTTTTAGAAACTGGAGTAATAAGCAGGAAACATTATTCTAGCTTAACTACTAAGTTATCTTTACCCACAGCATTTCTACAGGGTCTGGAGAGAAAAAGGGAGATCCTATTAGCCCAGAACAGGACAGAGTTGATTTTTATGTTATGTATGTATCTATTCCAGGTGGAGTTGGAAATTTAGGAAGGGGTCCAACCAAACCCCTAGGTATTTGAATGAATTAACATCTTCAATAGTTTTATTAAGATGATCAAGGCTTTTTAGAGGCCAGGAGATAGAAGTAAGTTTTTGCCTAGTGCCAAAAAGCATAGTGCTTGAATGTACTGGGTTTTAGGTTCAGTTTTGCAGCATCCCAGAACAAGAGCAATACAAGGCTGCGTGTGTGTGTTTGTTAGTGATCCACCTCTCCCCAGGCTGCAACAACTTCTACATAAAAATAATAATGAGATTTGAGGTACATGGTGGTCTTGGCCCCCCTCTTCCCCCCAAAAAGCTCTTTTTTGTTTTTACTTTTCGTTGCCATTGCCACTAAACTATACATTAAATAAATGTGTTTCAGGGATTTAGGCACTCAGCCTATCAGTTTTGTGGAAATTCAACTGGATGATTGTGAATCAGGATATGTACTTCTTATTAGAGATGTACTGGAGTTATGTGTGTGCCTGTGTATGTATGTACATATGTATATGCATTTGACTGCGAGAGCACGACATTTCAGGGAAAAAATGGATTTGGCCATTTTTCTAGACCATGATTTTACCCCTTTCCCTGTTTTTTTCTGACCATGAAGTTGGCTCTAATAAGTAAAGTTATGTAGGATGTAAAGGGTGTAAAGCAGCATAACCCTAGAAAAATGAAAGATTTTTTACAAACTGTCTTTTATCTGTTAATCTACTTGACAGTCTGTCTATTCATCCATCCATCCATCCATCCATCCATCCACTGCATAATATTCTACTGATTTGTGCTACTTCTGCTAGATATTTGATATTTCTTTATGTCCTATGTAATGTAATATCATGTGCAACTCTAGTAAGTAACTGTTTACACCTTCCTAAGTCACTTCTGGTACAATAAATTTTATTTGAAAAAAAAATGACCTGATTCATCAGAATGTGTATCCTACTAACTGTACTGTAAATCAGCAAAAACTACAAACCTCATTGGTTTATTTTAATCTTTGTATAAGCACTTTACACGAGCATTGTTTAAAACAGTTTTTATACTGCATCCTGACTTTTTTGTATTATTTGTGTACTACTTTATGTACATTATGTTATCTGCTGGAGCTTTTCACTCCAGGCCTCTGTTAAAAATAGACAGGCCACTGCCAAAAATGTGGTTTCCCAAGTCGGACTTTTTGGTCAACAAAAATAAATTTCATTATGTATATATACCTGTGTGTGTGCATATGTGGGTGTGGGTGTCTGGCATATTTTCTGCAGAATCATGGAAAAAACTGCTAATGCTGCTGGTACAGTATATGCTGCTTGTGTTGCTGTTGCCTTTACCAAGCACAAGCAAGTACAAAACAAGAGGGTGGTCAGGGAAGGGAAAAGTAGAGTTCCGAAATCATACACATCAGGTAGACAAACTACAATTAGAGCCTCTCCATAGCAGACAATGAGGAGCAGCTTATTCTGGGGGATATAATGGCTACTCCCTATAGAAAAAATCAGATTCCTGAGCAAAAAATCAAGACAGGGTTCAAAAAGCAGTGTCCTTGATAAACACAGCCTGAAAGATGTCCACAAAATCTGACATATGGAAACTGTACTTGAAATCTAAAAGGGATAAGGGGCTGTTGTCCTATATTTAAAACTTGTGGAAATTACCTTACTTGAGTGGTAAAGCCTTCTGAAGATATGGTTGTCTAAGTACTGAAACTCTGAAAACCCTTATATGAAGGAATACTGCAACTGTGAACTGAACTCTGGAAAGACAATTATGAATGTAATGGAATTTTTTCTGTTATTTTAATGCTTTCTTGCAAGAATTATTTATCCCTGTAAATAAATATCACTTAAAAACTGAAAAAAAAATGCTTCCATGTCATGCCTTCATTACTGTAACTACTACAGAATGCAACATTAGTGGCTGTCAGTGGCAACCCTAACTGGGAAAGGAATGCAGCCTTCCTGATTGAAATGCAACAGCTTAAAGTGACTCTTGCTAATTGAAAAAAATGAGACAGTATAAATTTTCCATGTCATTTTTTCTCTTCTTACTGATGAACATTAACATCCCCCATCGTCCAAAGCAACTTCATTCCCAAGCACAGGTGACAGACCCAACGCAAGGGATCCACCAGACTGATTTAGCGTGACAGCCCTCTGGAGGGGCCATCATAAAGGCAGACATTAGGGAACTATGTTAAGTCTGGCACCCCATCAATGAAAGCTATTTTTAAATACATTAACATAAACTCTGGATGGGTGAGTGTGCTAAAAGAATCAGAACATTAGCTTATATGTCCCATCAATTGCATGTGCTCCTGCATGCCCATCTAGAGGCTAATGCCATCACAGGTGGCTTGGTTTGCATCATCACCAACAGCATCTCCTTCCAGGGATACTAGGTAGATGGCACATCTGTCTCTGCCCTTCCTTGTAGAGAATGGACACACCCATCCTCCTATGTCTCAGATGCCAAGTGAACCTGGGTCACCTGGGCCACAGGCAGGACTTTATCCCTCCATGCCACTGGTGCAGGCCAGAACTGACCTGTAATGTTGACGCCTCTAAAACTGTGAAAAACATAAAAAACTGTTGTGCTCATACCATGATCTGGTCTATAAAGATGCAATATTTGCGGCAGTGAGAAGGCCTGTATTGAAGAAATTTTCTATTAGAGAATTTTCCTGTGAAGTTAAGCATTTGTGTTCTGTAACTGCAAATACTGTGTTGGCTCAACATGGAAAGAATACAAGAGGACTTTGCAAATTCCACTCAAACTTTAGTGAGCTCTGTTACAGCTCTTTAAGAAAGATGTGCAGACACTGATCAACACCTGCTCAACCTACACAGAAAAAGTAACATACACCTGCTCATTCATCAAGAACGTGCAGGCACTGACAAAACCTGAGTAGTTTCCAGCAACAGATATTTACTCTACTAGCTAATCTATCCACCTCCCTGGGAATCAAAACAAACAAAAATATAATCCCTGAAAAAGCTTGTAATGGAAGATGATGTGGAAATCTATTTAGTGATATCTGAGAGATATATGACTGGAGAAAATTGACCCCAAGCTAACTGGCCCAGAATCCTGTCCTCATACTTATCTGGGGACTCATTAGGACTATACATGGCCCTTGAGGATGCTGAACAACACAACTATCAAAAAATGAAACAAGAAATTCTGGTTAGGACTGTGGATTCATGACTTTGCCTGAAGCTCAGCCCCTTTACTTTCAGAACTGGACATTCAGTATGAACAAACATGTAAGATCACAAAAGGCTGATTTAATGCATATTTTGAAACTATGGCTAGAACCTCATGAAAATAACGTGTAATATTACAGATATCATAACTGTAGATCAAATGGAAAGGGCATACCCTAGCAATTTAAGACACTGGATACTACAGAGTGACCCGAAATCTTCTGAGCAATTAGTTAATTCAGAAGAGTATCCCAACTTAAACTTGCATGCAATAAGAGATAATGGTATGCTATCACCCAAGTATGTGTCTTTGCTTCCTGACAAGAAACAAAATGTTAAAAGTCATCATCTGAGTTGGTTTTAAATGTTCTACAAAAACACTGTATAATTACTAACAAAAATAATGTACCTGTAAAAACTGTTAACGTTACTCAAGATATACATGAAGACGGTTTGTCACTAAGTTGTACTAAACATGGTATATAAAATACTGAGGCCCACGGAAAAGAAATGCAAAGGTTGTTAGGCTTAGGGAGCATAATTACATTAGCTAAATAGTAGTATATATGTAAGCATAAAACAAACAGTAAACAGAAAATGTTAGTGATGTGTACATTCAGACAAAAGGGAATATCCTATAAAATAAGCAGAAATACTAACTCTCTTAGAATGATCCAGCCAGTAGTTCTAGTGCCTAACTTAGCATGTGATGTAGTAATTAGCCTAGATCTGTGGTACAGAGGAATGAAGCCCTGACAGTGATTTAGATGACCAGGGTTCAGTTAGCTACACCTGCAATGGAGAAGCCGGGCAGGGTGGGGTAAGACTGAAGGTGTGTGGTTCATTCACCTCTCCTAGGTGGTGGGAAGGGTAGCATGCATTCAGGAGCATAATCAGTACTTGATATCATAAGAAAGAGAAATTGCTGTGGTTTACTTTTTAAAGAGGATGAACTAGACGAATGGAAGGAACAGCAGTATCAGAATACTGATCAAAATAATCCTGATTTGGCTAAGATTCAGATAAGTCATGTTAATTTCAAGAAGGCTTAGTGAAAACACAACAGCAAGAGAAGTCAGTGAACCAGGAGCATACATGTTCATTATAGGATTCTTTTTCAGATGTTGGTGGTAGTATATTTGGCCATTCATAACATGGATCTCTGCTGCCAGAAGGAGTTTACTGAACTCTACTACCCTGTGTGGGATTCATGTTCCATCCTCTAAAGGGATGGTGGTGGTTCCAGAGGTGAACTTAGAAACTTCTGTCTTCTGTTCATTTTATTTTCATGATTCTTACCTGAGGAACTTGCTACCTTGGTGGCTTTGGCAGTGTACCATACTTGCTGGATTCAGTTAGGTAGTAAAAACGTATTTGTTTGATTTTTGTATACAATGTCTACAGATGATGTTCTATGATGTCTTTGCTATTGCTGTTTCTGTTTTTAGTTAAACTTAAAATGTGACTGTGCTTTTAAAGCTCTTTAATAAACTGGAACTTGAACAAAACAGCACCAATTCATAAATATACTTTGAACAAAAACTGATCTGTTTTACAATGTAACCAAAGAGAAGGAGCAGATACTGAGTTATATATTGCCAAGGCCTTTTAGGACATTTTCTGATAAGATCAGCATACAGCCACATTTTAGTCAGTCAAATAGAAATAAATAATACAAAATCTAATTAATCTGAGGTCAAGAAGGACATAGAATATTTATACAGCTTGCTTACAGTGTCAAAGGAGAGCACCCAACCCATGTTTTAAAAGTCATTTGATTCACCTCTTATGGAAGTCCCATTTCACAGAATAACAAACATTGTAGGTCCACTTGTAAAGTCAAGTAGCAGCCATCAGTACAGGTCAGTAATCATGGATAATGAAACAAAATTTCCTGAGGCAGTACCCTAAGAAAAGTTAATGCAAAATCCACAGTAAAAGATGTACTGCTTTAGAGTAGGAATTCCCTGAGAAATTCTTAATGACCAAGGCACCTCGTTAATGTCCAGAATAATGCTCAAACATTGTATTTTTTTAAAGCTAAATGGCTAAGGATGTCTGTACATAGATGAGGTAGCTCAGCACTTTTACAAAGCTTCAAACTACATATTTAGAAAGGTTACACAACAGATTGAAGAAAATGGGACAACTGCTTCCATAGTTTCTCTTTGCTGTAAGGGAAGTATCCAAACCTTAAATGGGTTTACACCATTAGAGTTGCTATACAGTAAACATCCCTGAGGCTTGCAAGATATAGTAAAAGAAAAGAGGAGGAAAACACCCTCTAAAATTCTGACTGAGTGCTTTAACAAACACAAAGAACAGACTAAAAACGACTATGCCTACAGCAAAAGAACATATATACAACATATATAACAAAATATTTATCTCAAAGAATGTGAACAGGAGATGAAGTACATGTCTTATTACTCACTATTGAAAATTATTTCCTTGCAAAGTGGTAAGGACCTCTTGAAAAAGTAAGTGAATTACAGTGTGAAACAACCAGGAAATGAGAAACTAAAGCAGTTAAACTGCATAAAAATTTTGAAAACTTGGGGAAAAAAGTGAAGTTATTGAGTATATTAGTATAAGAAATTAAGTCCCCCACAGCACGTCCTAAAATAGTACAGTTGTGTAAGAACTTACCAGAACTGTAGATGTCCAAATGATCATAGTTGCAGTATTCCAATACTGATGGGTTACCTTGCTGAGGTAACCTAACATCTGTCTGGTGTACCAAAGCAAAAACCTTCCATATTCTCATACATCCTGCATACGACCCAAGCCCATGGGTATGGGGATTCATAAGCGGACGTACTAGTTCAAGTTCTTCAGACTATCTAAAGCCGGAAGACCCTCAAGAAGCCTGAGTAAAAGCAACAAATAAAAACATACTCAGCTGAAAGGAGGGGAGAAGAGACTGCTCTCCCCTTGGTTTACAGGGTACAAGAAAATGGAACAAACAGCAAGTGGAAAGGAAGGCTGCAATAGTAATCAGCAGGACATCTACTGTTACAGTGAGTTCTTACACAACTGTATAATGTCCTTCCTTCCTTAGATCATTGTTGCAGTAGTTTAATACTGATGGAGGATTCCCAAAGCTTATAAGCTTGATAGGGTAGATGGACCAGAGACAGGAGAGCTGTCTACCAATTTTGGAAGTACGAATCTGGAAGAATAAGTCCTTGACTTAGAAAAGATATCCACTTTGTATGTTTTGTGATGGTGTATACAGAGGACCAGGTGACTGCTTTCAGAATGACTCTTGCTTGAATGCCCTTAAAGAAGATACTGCTCTGGTGGAGTGTGCTTTAACAGGTGAAGACGAGGAATTGCCATAGTAGGAATAACAAAAGGAAATGGAATTAGAGAGCTAATTGGAGAGTGTCTATTTAGAAATCGGATAGGCCAACTCTGCCTTCCTGGAAGGAAACAAAAAGATGTCTCATTTTACTAATGTGTCTAGTCTTCACAAGACACAATCCAAGTTGTCTGTGTACTGCCAGGGAGTGCAGAAGCCTCTCACCCCTGTTATGTGGGTTTGGAAAGAAGATAAGTAACTGTGCATCCTGATTTAGAGACAATTTGCTGACCACCTTTCTCATGAAAAAAAAAAGGGTTAGCTCTATGACATACCCTATCCTTATGTAAGATAAGGCAAGATGGGGGTGGCCATATGGAATTGAAGCTCAGAAACTCTTCTGGCAGAAGTAAGCGCCACCAATAAAACTGTCTTTCAAAGATAAAACTTTAGGAAGGTGGAGGCCACTGGTTTAAAATATGGTAATATAAGTTTTTCCAAAATAATATTAAGATCCCAGGGAGGAAGGATAGTCCTCCTAGATCAGTGATGGGAAATCTATGACACGCATGTCAAAGGTGACACACACACACACCACGATGTTTTGGGTGACAAGTCAGGGATCAGTAACACCCAAGTTACTAAAGACACTGCTTTTGCATTCGTTGCTCATGTGAAGTGCACTGAATTATTTTCTGCCAGGAGCTTCTGACACTTCAAATCCAAAAGGTTCTCCATCACTGTCCTAGTTGAATTCAAGTGAAGGATGCTCTTTATAAACTGTTTGACTTCAACTCCTGAGAGCAATGTTTAAAGATGAACAGGCTAGTCCAGTTTGGAGTAGCGCACACAGGTAGGAAAATAATTGAAGTGACCCTTACTTGAAGGGCGTTCTCATTCATTTAAGACACTAGATAGAAAATCTTTTCCACTTGGAGATGTAAAACTTTGTATTGGTGGGTCTCCTCACCTGATGGGGCACCTCAAACACATCCCCAGAAAACTGGTGTCTGAAAGGAATTAAAATTCTATGATACATAGTTCCAGGTTGACAGTCTCTAGGATGAGAAGAAGCAGACAGCCTTTTTACTGAGTGTGTCAGTCTAGTTTGCAGGGTAACTTGTAGATGATTGCCCTTGGCTAGGTGAAGAAGGGGGAACCAGTCCTAACCAGGAAGGCCTTTCAGTTTAGAATCCGTTCATGAAGGTTTTCCATGAACCTACTTGGAGAATCTGTGTGCACATTGTGTTCAGCTGAAATGTAAACCAATTCTAAGGATAGAATTTGTTTTTATAGCCGGATCCCATGACAGAAGAGCTAGTCTGCAAAGCTGGTAGGACTTGTTCCACCCCAGCCCCCATTTGTTGATGCACCACAATACTGTAGTATTGTCTGTGAAAATCATGAGTGGTCCTGAGCTCCATAAGTGACAAATCATATGAAGGGTGCAAATAAGAGCCTTCATTTCTTTGACATTGATGTGTTCCCTTACCTGCTTGGGAGGATCACTGGCCCTGAACTTTTGAAGAACCTGTCCAAGCTTCCCAGGCCAGATCTGAAGCATCTGTCTGTACTTCTTGGTTAGGAAAGGGCAGGCAGAAGGGAAGACTTGGCTTTAGCTGGATTTGAGAAATCCATCAGTGTGACCATTTCCTCAGAAAAGGCAAGATAGAGATTTGGTAATCGAATTGGTTACAATGCTGAGACCAAAGACATTTCAAGTACCACTGGAACTTTCTCGTGTATAGTTTGGCAAATGGCACCATAAGAATGGTTGCTGCCACATATCCCAGGGTTCTTAGAAGTAAACTGATGGATGATAAGGGACTGAAAGAAGGTGGAGATGAAATGAACTTTCCCTGGGGAAGAAAACCTGTCAAGAGATAGATATTCAGTCTGCAACACAGGAAAACCAGATCTTGGGAAGGTGTCAGAGAAGATGTTACGCGATTGTGCATGAACCCCAGTCTTTCCAGAAGTGCAACAGTGAAAATGAGATGCAGACATAAGGTGTCCTGAGAGATGGCATGGATAAGAAGGCCATTCAGGTATAGGGACATTTTTATTCTCTGGGTTCTGTAAAAGGCAATGGCTTGGGCAAGGCACTTTGTGAAGACCCTCAAAGTGGTAGATAAACAGTAAAGCAGAGAACTGGAAGTGCAATGAAAAGGCAAACAACCTAAGAAAGTTTCTGCAAGTGGAGTGAATGGGGATGTGCAAGTATGCATCCCACAAGTTTACTGAAACTAGAAAGGCTTGTGGAAGGATAAAAGAAAGAAGCGCTTGCAATGACAGTATCTTGATAGAAGGTACCTCCAGAAAGGTGGTGAGGAGTGACAAGTCTAAAATGGGTTTCCAAGTGCCCTGTTTCCTGAGCAGCAGAAAAGGTCTTGAATAATAGCCTTTGTTGGTATGGCACTCATTCTATGGTGTCATGGTCGAAGAGACCCTCTAAGAGAGGAGGAAGGCAGTGAACTTGATTGGAAGTAAGATGGGGGATTCCCCTCAGCTATGGAAATTTCTTCCAAGACATATTGTAACCTTGATGAATGATGAATAATGCCCACGTCTGTTATAATAAATTCTCAGGCTGGAAAGGACAATTATAACCTTTCTGACAATGGAGTTCCTGGACAGAAGAGGGAGAAAGGAGGCAGCAGATAGTCAGGCTGACTTGTTTGGAAAAGGAACATTTCCAGTCTTGAAGTCTCTGGTAGGTTTGTCAAGAAAATCATTTCCATGGCTGTTTACTGTCCTTCTGATGGGGGTTTCTGATCCCTGAGGACAAAGGAAGTGGGCTTAGCCAGGTAGCTAATTTGATATCTGGGTAGTGAAGTGAAAACAAGCTGTTTATAAAGTCCTGCACCATTTTACTCTTCTCTTGCAGAGTCAAAGTTCTGCTGCAATGGGTCTGAGTAAAATATCTATGTGAAGGTTGGAATCCAAAAGCCTGGTCTTATCCTCAGGGAGGGAGTGTAGGCTAAGCCAAACAAACCTTTTAATAACTGATCCAGTAACAGTAACCCTGGAAGAAGCCTCTACAGCACCATGGCTACATTTAATCAAATGCCCTGCAACTTGCTTAGCTTGTCCTAGCATAGTGATTACTTGTTGCTTAGTGTGAGAAGCGCTGAGTTTAGCCATGGTCTTGTTTACTGCCCCTAAAATGGACAGAAGGTGTTCTGTCATTTTTATGTCTGGTAATTTAAAGGTCTTAAACTTATATCAAGAAGGGTGGCCGAGGTGGTGCAGCGGTTAGCATTGTCGCCTCACAGCAAGAGGTTCCCCGATTCGATCCTTGACTGGGGTGCTTTTGTGCGGAGTCTGCATGTCCTCCCTGTGGCCGCTTGGGTTTCCTCCAGGTGCTCCGGTTTCCTCCCACATACCAAAGACATGCTGTAGGTGGACTGGACACTCTAAATTGGCCCTAGGTGTGAGTGCGCCTTCTGTGGAAGGTTGGGTGCCGGGCTGGCAACTCGACACCGTAAAACTCCACTGCCAATCATGAGCGGACAGGTGATCCGCTGTGGCGACCCGTAACCGGGAAAAAGCCGAAAGAAGAAGAAGAAGAAACTTATATTAGCATGGGCAGAAGCTGCTGCAAGGTCAACATCTTGAATTTTGGTATATCCAGGAAAGTGTTTAGAATAGATAGGTCCAGTACTGGTCTCCATGCTTTGTCCTTTCTGGGTACCAAGAACAGTCTTGAGTAAAATCTTTGCCCCTGCTCTTGCTGTGGCACTTGTTGAATAGCCCTCATGTCCATGAGAGCTGCGACTTGTTTTTGAGCCTCTGCCCATTAATTTTTTGGCAGGTCTGGCCAACCATTTGCCCTTGGCAGGTATGGAAGTGAAACTTGTAGCCTTGTGACACTACGTCTAGAACCCATTTGTCCTGGGTTATAATGTGCCAATTTTGAGAAAAAAGTGCTAGTTTTCCCCATAAGGGTGCTGCCAGAAGATAAGTGCTTGGTGCAGGCAGGGGGAAGTCATTGGGACTGTTTCCTGTATGTTAGTGATTTGTCTTCTCCACCTTTGGAGGTAGAAGCACCCCATTGCTTAGATCTGTAGGAACCTTGCGGCTGTGATCTGCCTCTAGGGTGTCTGGATCTTCCCCTTTGAGGTCTGTCTGAGACGGGAAAGAACCAATTCCTTGTAGGCCATTGTCTGCTAAATCTAGGTGGCTGTACCTGTAAGAAATCCTTGACTGTTTGCATAGATTTAGCTTTGCCCTCCATTTTCTTTAACACCTCTTCTGCCTTAACACCAAACAAGGTATCATGTTGTAATGGAGCGTCTAATAATTTTGCTTTAACATGATCAGGCAGATTTTGTTCCTTTAACCAAGCATGCCTCCTAATGACAGCGGCCCTGCAGGAGGCCTCCAGAGAATCAAAACCGCATTGCAAAGTATGCTTTCCAACTTGTTCAGCTGCATGCAATAAATCCTGCATTTCTTTGTTTTCTGCACATTCAGAATTTACCATCATTTTCTATTTAAGCAGTGTCATGATATATTGCTGATATCTGAGCATATGAAACTGGCAATTTAAGGCCCTTATACCTAAGGTAGCAGATGTGTAAATCTTTTTCCCCCATCTATCCAGTGCCCTAGAATCCCTGTCAGAGGGGGTACGTTTTTTTGCAGTGGAAGCCTTGACCCCCTTGGGACCCTGAGGAATAGTTTCTGGGTCTGCAGTAGGGTTTTTGAAAAGAAATTTATGAGAATCAGGGACCCTGTAGTATCTGTCCGGCTTAACAGGAGCTGGAGGTAAGGAGTCAGGGGTCAGACTAGACTCTGAGAACACATCATCTACAATGTTTAACACAGGTGGAATAGCTAGAGGCCTGTGTTGAGGTAGTAAAAGGAAGTCTCTGAGCCTCTTCTTAGATTCTGAAAAATCTTGGCTCTGCCAGTGGAAGTGCTCCCTCATGGTATGCAAGGTTTCCCCAAAACAGTAGTCCTCAAGAGGAGAAGCTGAAGGAATTGATTCTTCAGCATCAGAATCCTCATGGGGGGAAGAGAATATTCCTGATCAGAAGAGGAATCAGAAGAAATGAAAACCTGATCTGAAGATTCATAGTCTGTCTCTTGCCTAGGCCTCTTATCAGGAGGGGGATGGGAACCCCTGATCAAGGTAATTAAGTCTTCGGCCATTTTGAGCATCTGTTTTTTGGGCATGGAGGCCTGTCCATGTGGCTGGTGAACTTGTTTCTTTGCCTTTAAAGGTGTTTTAGTCTTTGCCTTTGAAGTCAGTTTAATATATAATTGTTTAGGTCTGAATACACCGTCAGCATCTCCGCACCCATCTGAGGGAACAATCTCCGAGGCTCCAACACCTTGAGTTTCCTGTGGCCTGGCCGACTCCATGTGGGAGTCGGTAGCGGCCTGCGACTCTAATGTAGCTGGTGTCAGGGGCTGCGAAAGCACCTCACTGAGAACCGGCGACTTGCTTAGGAGAAGCTTCACCGTCGGTTTTGGACCTCGGTTGCCTGTTTTATAGGTTCATAGGTTGGTACTAGGCTATCGGCCCTAATGCCTATGCAAGCCTAGCCATAACAATTCCCTGGAAATTTCTTCCCACAATATTTACTTCTCTGGGACCCTGTCTAGCAGGGCGACTGACATTATCCCCGGGGTGAATTTCCTATCTCCCATCCAATCATCAAGGTTCCTTTTGAAGAGGGCCAATGAGGCGCTCTGCTTGACATGTATGGGCAGTCTATTCCAGAGTATGGGGAGTCTCTGGGTCAGGAACCTATCCCTCCAGCATGTTTTGTTCATTGTAATGATAAGGTTTAGATCCCTGGAGCGTGTGGCACTGAGGGATTGGGATTTCTTTAAGTGGAGCATGTCCAACAGCTCAGGGTTTGACATGGCCTTGTATGTTAAGCAGAGATCACCTCTGAGTAGACGATATGCCACGGAGTATAGCTGGAGTTTTTTTAGATGGTCAGCATATAGCATCTGCTTTAGGCCTGTGATTCTTTTAGTGAGGTATTTCTGTGGCCTTTCCAGCTGTTGCAGATGTCTTGTGAGGTACATACCAAATGGGGCATTATACTCTATAATGGGTCTAATGAAGGATGAGTACAGTGGGACAATGACCTCCTTTTTTCTGGATGAAAGGCCCTTAGTGATGAGGTGTGCCACATAGAAGGATTTCCTGACTGTTGTGGCGATGTGGTTATCGAAAGTGAGACCACTGTCCACTTGTGTCCCCAAGTCTCTCATCACACTTTCGATGTTTAGTGTCCTGCCACCTATGTGGTAGTTCATGGGTACATGTTTTTTTTTCCAAAGGGGATAACTATACATTTCTTGTCATTAAGCTTGTGCCCATGGGTTCTGGCACCAGACATCTGTTTCTGTAAGGCCCTTTTGTAGAATATCCACATCATTTGGGGATTCAGTAATGGCTCCCAGTTTGCAGTCATCTGCAAACTTTGTTAGCCAGAGTCCCTTAGTGTTGGCCTGTACTTCAGAGAAGTAGATGTCAAACAAAAGTGGTCCAAGGACTGAACCCTGAGGTACTCCACTTGTCACTTGTCTGGAGATAGATTTGGAGTCGGCTACTTTTACAGTCTGGGTTCTGTCAGTAAGCCAGTTGGCAACCCATCGAGTGACGTAGGGATTTATGCCCAGCTTAGTAAGTTTATCTATGATTCCAGAGTGGGGGATGGTGTCGAAGGCCTTGGCGGGGTCCAGATAGGCTGTGTAGACCGCCTTACCCTCATCCACAGCTCTGGAGACCGATTAGAAGAAGTCAGATTCAGGAGACAAGATCGGCCCTTCACAAACCCAAACTGGGTGGGGTCCAGTGTTTGAAGGTTGCAAATGTCCCTGTTTGTAAGTTCCATGATAATGCGTTCCATGCCCTTGCAGATCAGGCTTGTCAGACTGATGGGACGGTAGTTTCCGGGATCCAAGGCGGATCCTCCCTTGTGGAGTGGGGTAACTGTAGCTGTGTGCCACTCAGTGGGCACAAAGCCTGAGGTGAGGCTATGATTAAACATGACACTTAGATGGGGTGCCATTTCATTTTGTAGTTCATGTAGTACACAGCCTGGGATGTCATCTGGTCCCATGGATGCCGTATCCCTAGCTTTGGAGAGTGCTGTTTCTACCTGTGTGGTTGTGATTATCGGAATTTGGCAATCTTTTGGTATTGAGATGTCCCTTTAGGGGGTGACAGGGGGTGAAGTTGGCATTAAATCGATCTGCCAGGATATTGGTAATATCCTTGGGATCAGTATATTTAATGCCATTCTGTTGTAGCTCAGAGCAGATCTGAGCATTTCTATTTAGATTCTTGACATAACTATAGAATGCCTTGCGGTTGTCTTTGAAATCTTTGGCAATTTTATTTTCGTAACTAGCTTTTGAGGATTTTATGTGGTATCTCAGCTTCTTACTGAGGCTGGTGAGGGAGTTTTTTGCATCCTGGGATTTTCCTCTTTACTGCAACAGTTTCTTCCTTCTGTTGTATAGTTTGTTTATAGCAGGGGACCACCAGATTGGCTTCCTTTTTTGTAGAAGAGCATCTTGGTTCTATTTGGGATGGCATGATTCATGCATGAGTGGATGTGCTCGTACAGTGCCTTAGTGTAGGATTCTGCAGTCGAACTTCCAGATCCCGTCTGCATGGGTGTCGTGAAGTTTGTCACTTCTGACTTCAGTAGCATGAAGTTGGCTTTGGAGAAGTTTTTTAAGGAGGTTTCCTTACTGGGGGTGGGATGTGGATGTCAAGGGTGATTTGCTTATGGTCAGACCTGACCAATGAGGGGGGTGACCACTGGTGTGGAGCATCTATCTCCCATGTTGGCACTGACCAGGTCTAGGATATTGGAGCCCCTGGTGGGACAATGGATTAGTTGATCCAGGGCGTTGGAATTTATGAATTCCAAGAACCATTGAGAAAAGGAGTTGGTACCCGAGTAGTTTTCCCAATTAATGGCAGGGTAGTTGAAATCACCCAGTATTAGGGAGTTTGGTTGTATCTTAATATTTTCCAGTATGTTTAGGAAGGTGTAGTGAGAATCTTGGGGTATGGTGGGGGATCTGTAGCAAGCTACAATTTGGACTGCAGTCTTACCTAGTGTTAGTTGCACCTGGAGAATTTCAGATGCATTGTGTTGGGCAACTAGCCTGGAGGTGTGAATATCCTTGGTGAATATGGACACTCCTCCACCTTTAGTGTTTCGGTCTTGGTTTTGTGGCCGAAAAGTGTGGTAAGAATTGTAGCCTGGTATTGCAGGGGTGCTCTCTGGAGCCTTGAACCAGGTCTCAGTCACTGCACAGATATCGATGTTCTCCATTTTTAGGAGTGCCTCGAGAGAGTGCATTTTGAGGTTTAGACTTCTAGCATTGAGTAGCATTATCTTCAGATTTTGCATGCTTGTATCTGTTACAGTGGTGGTTTTATCCTTTGAACCTTGCCTAAAAAAGGCACTATAGGGGTGGCAAGAGCTTTAGCCAGTAACTTGAATCCCAGGGGTGACAGGTGCAGACCATCTCTGGCAAAGCATCGTGGTTTGTCGATCATGTCTTCCCAGGCAGACAATTATTGGATCCCCTTTGAATGACACCAGAAGCTTAGCCAGTTGTTGAAGTCAATCATTTTGTCCTTATACTGTGGTATCATTCTGGGCGAAGGCAGGATGCTACTCAGGGCTAGGGTCATACCTGCCTGGGTCACATGATCCAAGAGCTCTTCCATGTCTCTTTTCATGTAGTCCAGGGAGGTACATCTCAAGTCATTCACTCAAGCATGGACAATGACAGAGTCGTATTTGTACTTGTTGTGGAATGACTTGAGTGCATGCGTTAGGTGGTGGATCCTAGCACCCGACAGGCAGCTGACTGTAATTTTCTCCGTGTTCAGCCTGGTGAGTGGGACATCAGTGTGCCTGATTATAGAGTCACCTATGACTAAAGTGTTGGGTACATTGTCTTGCCTTAGGGGCTGTTGTTGGGTGGCAAACTGGTGTTGTGAGCTATGTGTCACTTTGGTTGTGACTGGTGTTTGTTTGCGTTTCAGCTTCGGAGGTCCTTGTTGCTTGGGCAGGTTAATGTTAAGGGCCTCCGCATATGTGGGTTTAGTGTTGCTATGTGTGGGTGTTGATGTTGTGGGTTTTGAAGGGCTATGAGTTGCTAGAGGTGTAATGCAGGTGTTAGCCTTCTCCTCTTGACTGTCTAGCACAATCTTGACCGGAGAGAGCTTTGCTTCCAGTTTGGCTATGTAAGTGCATCTCTCGCAGGTTGTAGTGTTGGGTGGTAGGAGGAGAGGATTGTCTGTGTACATGAGGCAGTTGCCGCATTGCCCCAGTATGCCCAAATTCACCAGGTGGACAGGAGAAATCACCAGAAGCTGACCCTTGGACATGCCTGTTTAGGTGCTATTTTGTAAAGTTTAAGAGCTGTTTTCCCTTACCTTTGCAAGATACTTTGCAATTGTAGGCTGTTTAGTGCCTATGATTAATTTCTCCTTATTGACAAGGAGAGCTGAGTGCTTGTATCAGTTTCAGGCTTCCTAGTGCTTTCCAGGTTCTAGAGCAAGAGCTAGTCACAGGGGTTCAGATTTTAGTACTACTACTACCGAGAAACCAGCTAATTTTAAGGGAAAATTTGAAGAGCACACTTTCTGGCACCTGGAATAGTTTACACAACCAAAAGCAAAAGTCCACACTAATACAAAATCCAAAGCAAAATGAAACTCCACGGGTGAAGAAACTTGGTTCGAAGGATCCAATGTGTATCTAACAGAAGGAAATAATAAGCAAAATAGCTTGGAGATATTCAACAACTTTTAATCCTTGAAAATAGTAAAAAATTGTAAAAAAAATCAGTCAAGTGCTTTCGCCTGGTTCCTACCAGGCTTTATCAAGATAAAAAACAGTCCAATACTAAGTTGTTATATACCACTTGGAATTAACAACGTAATTAATTCATTTGAAATTACAATTGTTATAATTACAGATTTTTACCTGGAATAGTTTAACTGTAGCCTCGTAGTGCTGCACAATGTGCAAACACACGCGTTTTTAAGCCAGAAAAGTTGAAAGGGATAGAAATCAGTCCAAAAAGGCTAATAAAATTACACTTTCAGAGCTGGAAACCACTCCTCCAGCGTTAGATAGGCAGTATAATGCTCACCAGTCTCACTGGTAGGCAGTAGGACTTCCCTCTACCACAGCAAGGTCTGGATAGCTCTGAGCACAGAAAAAAAAGTCCTGAGACAAGCAAAGCCTAGGATATGGACTGGCTAGAAAAGGTGGGAAACGAGCAAGCAAGATAGTATATATATATATATATATATATATATATATATATATATATGTATATATATATACATATATATATATATATATTTGTTGAAACAGGCTAAACAATACAATAATACAGTAAATAAACACAGAAAGGGCTAACACATGAGTGTGTAGTCCAAAACAGTAAATGCAATTAAAATTCTACAAAATTAGCAATTTAAAACTTTTTAAATGAAGCAAGGCAAGTGCACAACTGGAAAACGATTTAAGAAGCAGTAACACAGCAGAATAAATAGTTAGTCTACATATACAGAGAAGTCTATATCTACAGAAAAGCAGCTAAAACAGACAAACACTTCAGATGCAGTGCAACCTAGAGCACTTGAGTTGTAGCAATATTAAGGCAATTACAGTTATAATAAATGCTCTAAAATATACTCTGTATTTCTAAAATGTTTGAGAAGCACAGTCAGAACATAAGGAAATTCAGGCAAAAAATTTTTTTTTTTTTTTTGGGAAAAAGGAGAAACAGAAGGCCTTATCAAATGTTCTCTCTGTATTAGGTAGAAAGAGCTAATGACACTAGACTGGGAGGAGTGTCCCAGATCAGATTACAGTAGGGGCGGGTAACTGCAAAGCCACCAAGTATAGCACCAAGACACCAACAGGTAGGGCGGGTGGGGACACTAAAGCTATTAGCCTACAAAGTACTACAGAAAGCCACACAATGAAAGTTTTTAAACAGATAAAGACTTGCAAAGATACAGAATGCTTTTAACTGCAAACAAATCAGTTACCCATGCAAATTACAATAAAAGTGCTATATATAAATTGCTAGAAACAATAAGTAATCGAAAAAAAAAAACAGGATACTTATATATCTCAGCTAAGAGTTGGAGTAACACCTCTCATCCACTCTGTTCAGTGTGTATAGACAGAAACTCTCTCAAAGTTAGGGCTTAAATACCAGAAGAACAACTTTTTTTTTTACGAAAACACAAAAGAACCAGCCCCCACTAGCCTGCAGCCATTTAATACAATCTAGCCAAGGTAAAGAAAGGCTTCAGCTAATTCAAGATGGCCTGTTCATGTGCTTTGAACAATCACTGTATAAACAACAAGCACAGAGCCAACAATTCAGAACTAGGACAAATACTAAAGCTATTAGCCTACAAAGTACTACAGAAAGCCACAAAATGAAAGTTTTTAAACAGATAAAGATTTGTAAAGATGCAGAATGCTTTAACTGCAAACAAATCAGTTACCCATGCAGATTGCAATAAAAGTGCTATATATAAATTGCTAGAAACAATGTTGTTGTGTTTTTTGGCTTTTCCCGGTTAGGGGCCGCCACAGCGGAACTTTGGTCCGCTAATGATTGGCAGTAGATTTTTACATGCCAAGTTGCCAGCCCTGACGCACAACCTTCAACAAAGGTACGCCCATTCACGCATTTCTCCACACAGAAGACGCCTTATCTGAGAATCGAACAGGACAACGTCTTACTATGAGGTGACAACGCTACCGCAGCACCACCACCACAGTTATAAATTGCTAAAAACAATAATTAATCGAAAAAAAACAGGATACTTATATATCTCAGCAAAGAGTTGGAGTCAACACCTCTCATCCACTCTGCTCACTCCGGAAGTCGGATGGCTATCCGACGACATTGTATAATTAAATCTTCGCCCAAAATAGCTTAATGCAAAATCGTACCGACACTTAATAGTGTGTTGGTTAAATCTAGCACAAAACCGACAACTAGAAACGTTGTAGTCAGGGCCTAGGCAAGGAATACAGTAAGAATGAAAGTCCTTATGAGGTATTTGCTTCCCACAAGAAATACAATTATTAACTTTTTCTGACATCGGTCTGGAGCAAGAAAAAGTTTCCCCAATGGGGTACTTAGCTTTAGTGAAGACTTCGGATCTGAAACTCGAACACGAAAATCTCAGGAGTCAGCCGACCGGCACTTGCGAACTGCTTCTGCTTCGGGCACCGCGTGGCAAGAAAAGACTAAATAAAATGGCATCGGCTGCATCTTTTCTACCCCTGATGACCTGACATCAGGGAAGAGGCGACAGCAACCGACGCAGGACCCAAGACTTTGGAATTCAGGCCGACTGAGGGCAACCTGCCAGCAGGATAACTAAATTGTAATGACTGCAACAGTGAAACACGAAGAACATCCCTTGTACCCCTAACTTTTTCCACCCTCCTCTTATTTCAGCCATCTTATGACAGTCAGTCAAGGGTGCTGGACCCATAGGATGAAGGGGAGGGAGCCCCCCCCCCACACACACACACACTTTTACAGCTGCAAGACCATCTTAAGCATCATAGGCAATTGGACCCCCATGGCAGCTTCAAGAATTAAAAAAAAAAATTCCATGTTGGTGGCAGCATCTTCTTTAAGGAGGATCCATGCATGCGTTGCCACAGATTTAAACTCAGTCTGTGCCAAACACAGCCCACACTTAGGTGCAGAATTTAAAGTGTGTAAGTAAGTGTCTTTGCCCAGAGAAGGAGTGTGTGTTTCAGGCACAGCTTTTCTCCCGACATACTTCCAGGTAAGGAGAGTTGTGTTGTTTTCTGTTGGTGTGTGTGTGTGTGTGTGTGTGTGTGTGTGTGTGTGTGTGTGTGTGTGTGTGTGTGTGTGTAATGCCCCAGTTACGTATACCTGGGTAGTTAGTGTTACTCGGGCTCAAACCCTGTACCTTAGGTACAAGGAACAAGAGCCTGAATTCTGTACCATACCACCACTTGTGATTCAAGGAGTTGAGTCCATAGCTCTCAACTGTCCAAATGTTCACAGAATATTTGGCTCATACTTTTGGTCTGTTCCTCTTAAACTTAGTGGTTTTCTGGCAAATTAGTGAGAACTGAATTCACTAAATAATGATAGCCCTTTAAGTTTCAGTCTTCCTATCTTTCAGGGAACACACAGTAACACAAAACACTATTTTATTTATTTATTGCAGCTGGTTTACCAGGATAGTCCATTGGGCCATAAAGAACCCGTTTTCAATGGAGTCCTGGGGAGAAAAGCTCCAAAAAAAACAAAATGTACATTCAACATTTGACAGCGACAATCTAGGTACAGAAAGTTGTTAATACAATGTAGGCAGAATAAAAGTAAAACTAATCAGATATAGAATAGCAGTCATAACAGTTAATACAATGAGAAGAAACATGCTAGTAATAGAACAAATGAAAACATTTATACAGATTAGAGAACAAGCATAGTAGCTAAATAAAGTAGGATATGATATTGAAGGACATTAAGTAGAGTTAGTTATGTGGGGTGGGAGCAAGAGCATTCCCACTGTGATGCTAGGTGTAAGAAAAGAGACTTTTTGAAGGTAGAGTGGTTAGAGGTGGTGCGGATGCTTGGTGGTAGGGAGTTCCAGAGGCGAGGCTGAAGGAAAGAAGGTTTTTGCCTGGGGGATGAGTAGGTTTATGCACTTCTAGCAGATTTTGATTATTAGACCTTAGAACTCTGTTAGGTAGGTGCATTTTAAAGGCAGAGGAAAGGGAGGGACAGAGGGAGGGGTTAGAATAAGCTTATGGGCTAGAGTTAGTTGAGTGTAAGTTAGTTGATTGGGAAGTTCTAGCCATTTTAGTTTATGGAGGGAGAGAGAGTGGTGAGCGGAAGACCTATGGCTGGTGGCAAATTTTGCAATTTTGTTATAGCAGGAGGTAAGCTGTTTTTTTAACAAGGACTGAAGATTAGTTAGTAGTGGGGCGCCATAGAGAAGGGAGGGGATAAGGAAGGAAGTAGAGAGAGTGATTTTAGTGGTGGATGTGAGGTAGGCATTCTGTCTATAAAGCATGCCTAGTTTTTATGCGTTTTTTTTATGTTTGTTTGCAGGTGGGAGTTAAATTTAAGCTGGTTGTCGATTTGGACCCCAAGTAGTTTGGTCTCTGACACTATTTCGAGAGGCAAGTTGTTTTGACTAGTAATTAAGAATGTATTCATGTCAGGAGGAGTGACTTTGGAAGGAGTGAATAACATTAGTTTGGTCTTGGTAGCATTGAGAGCTAGATGATTGCTTAGCATCCATTGCTCTGTGGAAGAGAAGGCATCTTGAGTAAGTTTTTGTAGTGTAGTGATAGAAGAGGCAGAGCAGATGATAGTTGAATCATCTGCATATTGGATGATGCTAGAGAAAGGGATTGATTTGTGGAAGTCGTTAATAAAAATACTGAAGAGAAGAGGACCCAGTATGGAGCCTTGAGGAACTCCTGTAGGGGTACTAAGGAAAGAGGAAGTGGCTTTTTTTCCATTTTACAACTTGATATCTGTTAGATAGATAACTAGAGAACCAGTTCAAAGAGGAGGAGGATAGGTAGAGTTTGGAGAGTTTAGTTAAGAGCAGGCTGTGTGAGATAGTATCGAAAGCTTTGGAAAGGTCAAGGAGTAAGGTGGAAACAATTTGTCCCGAGTCACGGGCTTTATTTACAATTTCAAGGAAGGAGAGGAGGGCAGTCATTGCGCTATGATTAGGTCTGAAACCGTGCTGTGTGGGAGTTATAAGATTGTTGTCTAGGAGGTGGGGTAGGAGTTGAAGTTGCACACATTTTTCAAGGATTTTTGAAATGGGGGACAGGATGGCTATGGGACGGAAATTAGTAATGTTATTATTGTTACCACCTTTGTGTAGTGGTATAATAAAGGCTTGTTTCCAAATTTGGGGAACTATGCATTCTTGTAGGGAGCGGTTAATTAAGATGCTAATGGGATAGGCAAGAGTTTCAGCAGCTATACTGAGAAAGTAAGAAGGGATATTGTCAGGAGCACTGCTGGTACATGGTTTCAATTTCTGAAGGAGTTTCTTAATAGTAGATGTAGGTATGGGGTTTAGAGAGAAGTGATTGCAGTCGGGGGGGGGGATTATGGGGTGGTGGTGATGAGGATAGAATTTGTGTAGAAGAGGGGGTAGTGGAGTTAGTGGGTGGGGAGTAGGGTGAAGAAGTAGAGACAGTGGGGGTGGGTGAGGGGGTATTGGATGATAGGGAGGAGTTGGAGAATGAGGAGGTCAATTTAGAAATAGAGTCAATAAAGAAAGAATTAAATTGGGTGGCTAAATCAAGTTCTGTAGAATTTGGGTCTGGGGTAGGAGTATCTGGTTTGCTGGGGTGGAGAAGAGTAGAGATCCCTTTCCAGAATTTTTGAGGGTTGTTTTTGTTATGGTTTTGGAGTGTAGAGAACTAGTTTTGACGATCATAAGTAATGAGTTTTTTTACTTTATTTCGGAGCATTTTATATTCGTTAAGGAGTGGAGTTGTCTTATGTTTTTGGTAGCGTGCCCAGACTTTGTCTCTCTGTCGCATGGTAGCAAGAGTACTTTTGGAGAGCCATGGGGCTGATTTAGTTTTTATTCTCTTTGTCCGTAAGGGAGCTTGGGAGTCTAGTAATTTCAAGAATGTTGAGTTGAAGTATGAGACTGCATTGTCTAGAGGTAGTGTTTTTAAACAATATCAGTAAATATTTTAACAACTTTTTAAGATTATACAAGTAAATGTTTAAAATGTGTGCCTAGTTTTGGGCCTTTGTCTCCCCCTCCCCCAAATAAATTTTGGGTTTTTCCAAATTTCTTGTGCTGCGAAATTGAGAGATTTAGCTTAGTGTAAAGCGGATTTTACAAGGAGCTGAGAGCTTTTGGAAAGACAAGTTTAGTGCTGCTTATGCCAAATCTGTCTGCATTGTTAGAAGCACAACAGGTAGTATACATACATGCTTTTGATGCAGAAGGCTGTGGGTTCTACTCCCACAGTATGCAGATGGATCACTGATACTGTACTGTGTTGTACTTTAAAGGGAGTGTATGCTGCAGTCCTGTGAATGTACTCCTTTGGAGGAGTTACCTAGTAACTATGAACCTGTTATCAGCTTTACATCTATTCCTTATTGCAATAACCCTAGCTTATCATTTTTAATGTAACATAGGCAATTTATTCCTCAAGGGCAACAGGCACTTTATTTGTACATGAAACAATGAAATATAAAGTTGTTTGCTAACAGCAAACTCTTCATTAGTTGCAGATCCCTTTAATGTGGAATTATTTCGATTATTTTTACTTCTACAGAGATTTTGCATATTTACTGATATTGTTGGATGGTAATGACAGAGGTTTGATGGCCTTTTATGCTTGAACTTTTCTGAAATTAATAGTTTTGTCATTACTGGTTCATATATTTTGTTTCATTGCTTACTAGACTGTTCAAAACTATAAATTTAAAACACATTCTAACAAGTAGTGTCGTATTATACAAGGAATATAATTTAATGCAATCAAGAAGGTGAATCAAAGAACATATACATGGCCCTAAAATGTGTAAGAAGCCTATGGTTTGAAAACAGCCCAGAGGTAAACTTAGTCCTCCACTGGCCACATGCAAAATGAATGTGGGTTTTCATGCCGTTTCAATGAATGTGAGTTTCAAGGGCAGAGAACTTTACTGCTCATGCTAAGTCTGTTTTCACTGCGAGACTTTATAGTTTGTTTAGCAAATGGCTCAGTGTTTGTGCTATTTTATTTCAATTTCTGTAATCATTGCAGAAGTAAATAAGAAAACAGTATGCACGCTGACAAGTTTGAACAGTGTTTATGGTAAATTAGGAAAAATAGCCAAGTAATAGGTTCATAGGTAGGTACTAGGCTATCAGCCCAAGGGCCTACATAACCCTAGCCAACAAGGTTCCCTGGCTTACGCCACCCAAGAAAGTTATTTTCCTGTGCCACTGTCGAGCAGAGACACAGAAGTGATCCCCGGGGTGTATTTCCTATTTCCCATCCACTCATCAAGATTTTTCTTGAAGAGTGCTAATGAAGAACTTTTCTTGACATAGATGGGTAGCCTGTTCCAGAGTATGGAAAGTCTCTGGGATAGGAATCTATCCCTCCAGCATGTCCTGTTTATTGTGGTGACAAGGTTTAGGTCCCTAGAGCGTGTAGCTCAGAGGGATTGGGATTTCTTTAAGTGTAGCATGTCCAACAGCTCTGGGTTTGACATAGCATTATATGTTAGGCAGAGATCACCTCGGATTAGGCGATATGCTACGGAGTAAAGCTGGAGTTTTTTGAGGCGGTCAGTGTAGGGCATTTGTTTGAGTCCAGTAATCCTCTTTGTGAAGTACTTCTGTGGCCTTTCCAGCTGCTGCAGATGTCTTGTGAGGTACATTCCAAAAGGGGCGTTGTACTCTATAATGGGTCTAATGAGTGTCGAGTAGAGGGGAACAATGACCTCTTTTTTTCCTGGATGAGAACCCTTTTATAATGAGGTGTGCCACGTAGAAGGACTTCCTGACTGCTGTGGCGATGTGACTATCAAAGGAGAGACTACTGTCCTCTTGGTTCCCAAGGTCTCTTATCAAGCATTTGGTGTTAAGTAGATTGCTGCCTATGTGGTAGTTCATGGATGCAGAGTTTTTACCAAAGGGGATGACACTGCACTTTTTGGCATTGAGCTTGAGGCCATGGCTCTGACACCAGGCATCTGTCTCAGAGAGGCCCTTCTGTAGGATGTTCACATCATTTGGGGATTTGACTATGGCGCCTAGTTTGCAGTCATCTGCGAACTTCGTTAGCCAGAGGCCTTCTGTGTTAGCCTGTACTTCAGAGAAGTAAATACCAAACAGGAGTGGTCCCAGGACGCAACCCTGTGGTACTCCACTTGTCACTGGTTTGATGTTAGATTTGGAGTCTGCAACTTTTACAGTATGGGTTCTGTCAGTGAGCCAGTTGGCAACCCATCTTGTGACATAGGGATTTATGCCTAGTTTATTGAGTTTAGCTATAATTCCAGAATGGGGGATGGTGTCAAAAGCTTTGGCGAGGACAAGATAGGCTGTGTGAACCACCTTACCCTCATCTACGGCTTTAGTGACTGCCTCAAAGAAGTCAATCAGGTTCAGGAGGCATAATCTGCCTTTGACAAACCCGAACTGGGTGGGATCCAGAGTTTGGAGGTTACCAATGTCTTTGTTTATGAGTTCCATGATGATACGTTCCATGGCCTTGCAGACCAGGTTTGTCAGGCTAATAGGTCTAGAGTTCCCGGGATCAGTGGTGGCTCCCCCTTTGTGGAGTGGGATAACTGTTGCTGTGCACCATTCAGTGGGCACAAAGCCTGATGCGAGGCTATTATTGAACATGGTGCTTAAGTGGGGAGCCAGTTCATTCTGAAGTTTGTGTAAAACGCAGCCTGGAATGTTGTCTGGTCCCATGGATGCTGTGTTTTTGGCTTTAGAGAGTGCAGCTTTCACCTGCGTAGTTGTGATTACAGGGACTCTGCATTCTTCCTGTATAGATATGGGTCCTTTGGGGGGGGGGGTAAAGTTTGCACTGAACCTAACTGCCAGGATGTTGGCAATATCAGTTGGTTCTGTAATTTTCATGCCTTTGTGATGTAACTCAGAGCCGATCTGGGTGTTGCCATTGAGATTCTTGACATAGCTATAGAATGCTTTGTGGTTGTCCTTGGAATTAGTGGCAATTTTATTTTTGTAGCTAGCTTTGGAGGATCTTATAATATAAGGGATCTCAACTTCTTACTGAGGCTGACCAGGGAGCTCCTCCACTCATGGGATTTTACTCTCTTTTGCAACAGTTTCTTCCTTCTGTTGTACAGTTTATTTATGGCAGGGGACCACCAGATTGGCTTCCTTTTTTGGAGGATAGCGTCTTGGTTCTGTTTGGGATAGCACGATCCATGCACTCATGTAAGTGCTTATAGAGTGCATTTGTGTAGGATTCAGCAGTTGTAACTGTATTGTCCATCTGCATGGGTGTCATGAAGTTCACTACTTCTGTCTTAAGAAACATGAAGTTGGCTTTGGAGAATTTTTTTACTGTGGTTTCCTTAATGGGGGGTGGGGGTGGGGGTGGGATGTGGATATCAAGGGTGATTAGCTTATGGTCGGATAGGACCAATGAGGAGTTGACTTCAGGTGTGGAACACAGGTCACTCATGTTGGTAATGACTAGGTCTAGGATATTGTTGCCCCTGGTGGGGGTGTGGATAAGTTGATCTAGGGCATTGGAGTTTACGAATTCCAGAAGTGAGTTGGTACATGAGTAGTTTTCCCAGTTAATGGTGGGGTAGTTGAAGTCGCCCATTATTAGCATGTTTAGTTGAACCCTAATATTTTCCAGTACATCAAGAAAAGAGGAGTGGGAATCCTGGGGCATGGTGGGGGATCTGTAGCAAGCTACAATTTGGATTGCAGTTTTGCCAACAGTTAGTTGCACTTGGATAACCTCGGATGCATTATGCTGAGCAACTAGGTGTGGATATCCTTAATGAATATAGACACATACCCACCTTTGGCGTTTCGGTCCAGGTAACATGGCCGAAAAGTGTGGTATGAGTTATAGCCTGGTAGTGCAGAGGTGCTCTATGGAGCCTTGAACCAGGTCTCAGTCACTGCACAGATGTCAATGTTCTCCATTTTAAGGAGTGCCTCGAGTGAGTGCATTTTGAGGTTTAGACTTCTAGCATTGAGTAGCATTACCCTCAGTTTTTGCTTGCCTGTTCCTGTTATGGTGGTGAATTTGTTACTTGAACCCTGCCTAAAAAAGGCACTATAGGGGCAGCAAGAGCCTTAGCCAGTATCCGGAATCCTAGGGGCGACAGGTGCAGGCCATCTCTGGCAAAGCATTGTGGTCTGTCGACCATGTCATCCCAAGCAGACAGATACTGGATTCCCTTAGAGTGACACCAGAAGCTTAGCCAATTGTTGAAGTCAATCATTTTGTCCTTGTACTGCGGTATAATTGTGGGGGATGGCAAAATGCTACTCAGGGTTAGGGTCATACCTGCCTGGGCTACAAGATCGGAGTGCTCTTCCATGTCTCTTTTCATGTAGTCCAGGGAGGTATGTCTCAGGTCATTCACACCCAACATGGACAATGACAGAGTCATATTTGTACTTGTTGTGGAGTGACCTGATTGTGTGGGTTATGTGGCGGATCCTGGCACCCGACAGGCAGCTGACAGTAACCTTCTCCTTGTTTAGCCTGGTGAGTGGGACATCAGTGTGCCTGACTATAGAGTCACCTATGACTAGTGCGTTGGGTATGCCATTTGGTTTGTGATGGGGGATGGAGGTTGCTTGTGTTTCTGCTTGAGAGCCTCCGCAAATGTTTTTGAGTTTCTATGTGTGGATTTTGGTGGTGTAGACGTAGTGAGACTATGTGATGAGTGTGGTGTGGTGCAAATGTTTACCTTCTCCTTATGACTGTCAGGTTCAGTCTTGGTTGGAGAGAGCTTTACCTCCAGTTTGGCTAGATAAGTGCATCTCTCACAGGTAGTAGTGTTGGGTGGTAGGAGGAGAGGGTTGTCTGTGTACATGAGGCAATTTCGACATTGCATCAAGATGCCCAGATTCATCAGATAGACAGGGGAGAACACTGGGAGCTGTCCCTTGGACATGCCTGAATAAAAAAACTATTTTCCTCTAGATAAGTGAGGAAAGTGAGTACAAGAGCTGTTTTTCTCAACGCCAGTGAGAAAAGTAGGTACAAAAACTGTTTTCTTCTAGGTAATGAGGAAGACTGAGTGCTATAGTAATTAGTAGCTTATTTAGTGCTTACAATTTCTGAACAAGTGCTGAGCATGAATAAGCAAATTTAAGTGCTAAAACTAAGAATCTGCATTTGCACTAGACGAGTTACAGGACAGAAAGAAGTGCAAATGCAGGCTTTCAAATCAGAAAGTTGAGAGAGATGGAAGATTGCCCAAACAGCCAATAACTACAAATTCTGGGCCAGAACCACTCCTTATGTGGTAGACAGGTTACCTAATGCTTACCACACCCACTGATAAGCTAGAAGGCTTCCCTCCAACACAGAAAGGCTTGGGGGCTCAGAAGCTTACAAACAGTCCTGGATACAGCAAATCTGTATCTGGAACACTAGTTACAGGAAAGGTAGGAAAAAGGCTTACAGGTTTTTTTTTTTTTTTTTCACAGAAAGTAGCAAAAACAGTAGTAAAAACAATTCACATGCAGTGCAAGCTAGCACAATTGAGTATGTAGCAATATTAGACTACACACAGTTTGAAAAATGCAATTAAATTAAAAAGGACTAAAAAGCAAGTGCAGAAAGGGTTTATTAGGTAGAATGCTGTAAAGAGATGGGACTGGGGGAGTGTCCTAGATCAAATCTACTGTGGGGCGAGCACTGCAAAATCCACCAAATTTAAAACTACAAATCAAAAACAGGGAGGGGGTGGGGAAGACAGTTTCAGCAGAGATCTGAGCAACCACTAACAGTATAAATTATAAAAAACAAAAAAAAATACTCAGCTCTGTATATTTGCAGATCAGTCTCTCAGATCAGTGAGACAACAGATATCTACGCAACAATTAAACTCTATAATAAAGAAAAATATACTCAGTTCTGTATATTTGCAGATACTCTTGTAAGGCTGTCTCTCAGAACACAGGTTCCAATTTAAATGCAGGCTGTTATTAACAGGTCAAATTAAGGGAACCTTGAGCTAGGTAACACACAAGCTATAAAAAACAGTTATATCAGCTGAAGACAAGGCAGAAAATGGGGGTGGGAGGTGGGGAAGACAGTTTCAGCAGAGATCTGAGCAACCACTAATAGTACAAACTATAAAAACCAAAAAAATATACTCAGCTCTGTATATTTGCAGATCAGTCTCTCAGAACAATAAGACAACAGATATCTAAGCAACAATTAAACTCTATAATAAAGGAAAATATTCTCAGCTCTGTATATTTGCAGATAGTCTTGTAAGGCTGTCTCTCAGAACACAGGTTCCAATTTAAATGCAGGCTGTTATTAACAGGTCAAATTAAGGGAACCTTGAGTTAGGTAACACACAAGCTATAAAAAACAGTTATATCAGCTGAAGACAAGGCAGAAAATGGGGGGTGGGGGTGGGGAAGACAGTTTCAGCAGAGATCTGAGCAACCACAAACAGTGTAAACTATAAAAATCAAAACAATATACTCAGCTTTGTATATTTGCAGATCAGTCTCTCAGAACAGTGAGACAACAAATATCTAAGCAACAAACTCTATAATAAAGAAAAATATACTCAGCTCTGTATATTTGCAGATCAGTCTCTCAGAACAGTGAGACAACAAATATCTAAGCAACAATTAAACTCTATAATAAAGAAAAATATACTCAGCTCTGTATATATAATGGAACACTGGAATGGTTGGGGAGAGTTCTGCTGCTGGAAAGGTAGGGGGCTGCTGCAGGAGGGGCTGCTCTATGGGACCCAAACTATTAACCTGCCTAGAGCCCCATTTAACCATGATCCAGCTCCGGTATTCTGCACTGTTTACTATAAATGATCAGAAGTTGGAATGAAACAATGAAGTGTCAGTTGTAAAAAAAAAAAATAATAAGCACTTTTGTTCCGTGTTTGACATTAAAGGAAAGAAAGCACTTATCTTTTTACAACTGACAGTTCGTTGTTTCATTCCAACTTCTGCTAGTTTACAGTTTTTACTGTTACTTAATAATTAATAAGTAATAACAGCCATATTGTTAACATGTCAGTGCATTTCTGTGGATTGTGGACCTCAAGTGAAGTGGCAGCAGCCCACCCTGGTACATTCTGGGCAGTCAATTATGAAGTGATAACAGTAAAAATAATGACAATGATGATGATAAAATAAGACTTAATGCAGGCAAGAAACTGGAATAACTTTGCTGTTACTGTGTTTTCAGAAGTTAATACAGTTTCTTTGCCTTAACTCATTTTTTTCATTAGTGCAAGTTGGCCACTGTTTTGTTAGATTTTTGGTCATGCCAGAAACATTAAATTATTTAAATGAACAATAAAAAATACTGTGTGATTTTTATTCCGCTAATAAAAAAGTTATAGTTATTAAAGCTTTTTGCCTAAGTCTTCAGTTAGGTTACTTATTATTATTGTTACTTTTCAAGTTGTCCAGTTTTTGTTGCACTTCTTTTTTATTTAATTGAACAAATAAAAAAAATGCAACAGGTCAAGCTTGAAAGTGGTAAACAGCTTTTGTTCACAGTTCTTATTTAAACTTCAAAATCTCATAGTTCAAGTGATAAAGCCAAAAACGTAATGGGTCGGGACAAAGATTAAATGTCCAGAATCAGGGACATATTTTAAATATAACATTGTTCTTATATGCTTTGTTGCTAGAATAACAGGTTTTGCATTAGCCTGCATTTTCTGAAGGATATGAAGTCTAGAATTCTGAAACTTAAGCATCTATCATTAGTTGAGTTTTGCAATCCTCATAAATTTGCCAGAAAATCACACAAGGAACAGACTAAAATACAACACAAAATCAGGGATAGTCAAACATATATTATGATCTCCCAACCTCTTAGGCCAAGAATCAGGAGAAAGTGTGAAAGGCTCAAAATCATGGGCAAATTTTAAGCTTTACTTTTGTCATCAAAGCAATGGATGAAGGTAAAACAGTTCACACCACAATACCTTGATTTGGCCAAGCCTTTTGACACAATTCCCCTACTCAGGTGTAGTACAAAAGATGAATAATCTAGGAGCAAACACTTACATCACTAGCTGGATTGCCAACTTGCTCAAAGGATGCAGGAGATCAAAATAGGGGAAGGTACCTCTAGAAAAAGACCAGTCACCAATGGAGTCCCCCAGGGTTCGATGCTGATACTTTTTCTGTTTGGTATAAACATCTGAAAAGTAAAAGGAAATACCAAAGGGCTTTGGCTAACTAAATTTGAGATTACTACAAGCTAGGAGCAGTTATTGATCCCCCAAATGAATTAACCATCATGCGGGAAGGCTTCTCCCAAACAATAACTAGTGCCAGAATTGTGAAATGAAACTAAACATCCTTAGGGACGTCATCTACTTCAGGGAAATGCCAAACTGACAATACCCCTGAGAACTGACCCAGTTGTTTGGCATTTGGGAAGTTGTGTGTACAGTGTCCTAACTTTTGACCAACATGTGCCCAGAGTCATAAAGTCTTTCTATATTGTACAGCTTAAAACAAATTGATTGTGACTAGATCTAGAGGTGTTGTCCTCCTTTACAAAGCCCTCTTAGGTCAATTATTTTGTATAATGCCCACTTTGGCATGCATCTGTCCAGACCCATGCAACAACTGGAATACCCACAGAGATACCTTACTAAAAGGATAAAAGTCCTAAACAATATGTCTTGCATGGACCACCTCAAAGATTTATCATTATACTCGGTATCCCATAGAGTGCTTAGAGGTGACCTGTGTCTGGCCTACAAGGCATCCTCTGACCTAATACTGATGGACCTACTGAACATCAGCAAGTCAAATGGCAAAAGAAATACTCAGTCCAGGTATCTAAACTGCATATTGTGGAGAGTTGGATATATATCACAGAGGCTACCACTTTTCTAGAACAGACTATCCATTCAAGTAAAAGAAAGTTCATCCCTGTCCATATTCAAATGCCACTTGATGGGTAATAGAAAATGTACTCCAGGACTGGCCCTCATGCTACTAATGGGTAGAGGCAGTTCCTAAATGCTGCATCCTTTACGTGGGTCCCCCTCAAATTATCTATGGTATGATCACAGTTATTCTCACTAGGGCTAATGTAAATTATCAGCCATTGGATAGGTAAAACCATTCAGGAAATGTTAATTCAAGCACCAAAAGGTCCTCCAAGAGAACCTATGTTGTGGTAGTAAATAGTTTTAAAAAATTGCCTTTTTTAGATCACTAAGTGCCCGTCTCACCCCCCCCCCCCCACACACACACACACACACACACAGCCTTCAACAACTTCCGGTGCCTCTGCAGTCAAATAGTTAGAGAGTGTACAGACTGATCTCAGATTAATGTAGAAGTGAATGCGTCAGGATACTGGATTAAATTTAAAGCTTTCTTGCACTGATCCCAGAAAATGTGGCATTTGATGGTCTCATTCTAGACCAAACCCTTTTATCAGCTAGCACCATACCTCTCAGCTGTCTAGATTTTCACAAAATGTTCAGATTTTTGCCACATACTTTTGGCTTAATGCTCAAAACGTGTGATATTTTGGCACATCACTTAAGACTGAAGTCACTAAATAATAATAAGTAATGGCAGATATTTGAGTTTCAGACTACATAGCCTTCAGAAAATACATAATAATGACAAACCTGTTATTCTAGCAACTATCTAAGTTTATAAGAGCGATATTTAAAATCTGCCCCTATTTTTGGGACTTTGTCTCCCCATTATTTTTGGCTTTGTACAGATTTCTTGCTCTGAGATTGAAAGGTATGGCTAGCACAGAAAGTCTGGTGCAAGCATGCAAATCATCTCGTTAGCAAATTAATGCTAAAAGACTGCCTCTACAGCCTTATCTTTACCACTGCCCCATGAGAAAGTAGATATCTTTAGGTCTGGAGAGGGTTACTTGGAATCTTTCCAAAGTTTCACTTATAGAAGGAAGGCAGAAAGTACAGCTATGTTTACATACCATAAATTAGATGTTTGAGTGCTTTTACTGTTGCAGTAATAATTCCTTGAGATTTCTTGCTGTGGAAGCCCTTGGCCAGCCTGAATACCTGACATATTTTCCCTTCTTATAAGCCTGGTATTCTCGGCTAGAGCGTCTTCTGTGTGGAGGCAGGCGTGAATAAGCGTGCCTTCGTTGAAGGTTGTGCATCAGGGCTGGTAACTCGGCACGTAAAAAATCCACTACCAAACATTAGCGGACCGGAGTTCCGCTGTGGTGACCCCTAAGCCGAAAGACACAACATAAGCCTGGTAGACGTAGTCTCCTCTGACGTCATGACATCAGGTTATAAGGGTGGCTGTTTGACACAGTTTTCTTAAGTCTTTATTGCCCCTACTAGGACGGGAGCGCCACTCAACAAACCCTAGGCCATAAGCACAAATCCCCCATACTGTCCCCAGTAGAGCCACTGTAAGGGAGACCTGAAAAACAGCAATGCTGGGGAATGGGACCTAAAGGCAGTGGCGACTGGTGACTTCAAATTAAAGGGGGGCTGCAGCAGACAGCTGAATGGGTGGGGCCAATGGGGAAGGGGTGTGACCAACTAGAAAGGGGTGGGGCTATGCTCAAAACCACAACAACTGGAACTTTAATTAAATACGCTGCCCTGGGTGCCAAACTGTCATTATGAGAGTCCAATCACGACAAAATGAAGTGTAGAAGAAAAACATATTTCAGTGCATTGGCTACAGACAACGTACTTAATATCTAGATGGAAACACAAAGGTAGTGAGGCATGAAAAAATAAATTGCTTTTTAAATACATTACTGGAATGTCAGTCAAAATCAAGTATAAAAGAAAACAAGCAGCACTCAGCTCAAACCACTTCTCCTTGCACTGCAGTTCTAATTATAATTTATATTCAGCTTTATAAAATTACCAAGTAACATGCTGAAAGTAGCAATTTCTGTGATACCCCCACTTGTAAAAATGTTTCTTATCCAAAAAAGACCTGCTGTCTGACAACAACTATCTACTTGTTTCATGGGAAACACATGATCACAGTAAAAAATGAACAGCGAACAAGAAACAAGCTCAAGATAAATTGCTTAAAGGATTACTGCACAAGTTATGGACATGATAGATTGGCATTCTGTTTAGTTTACGGGTAAAACCTGCAAAGATAACTGCAAGTCTCCAACAAATGTAATGAGCTTCTGAAAATACTGTAATCCTGCCATTTATTACAAATACTGTCATATGCATTTCAATACCTAAGGCTTATACGTTATCTAGTTACGTAAATATTCTCTGCATGGCAATAATGAAAAGGCTTTCAACGTTGGTAATTCTTTAACAGTATGCTTATTAAAACTTACTTGCATCTTACAATCTCCAACAAGCTTACCTGATGGTCATTAAAGCATTGCTACTTAAACACAGAGCAACAGGGCACTGCAACAGCATGCATTTTCTGAATAATAAGAAGCATAAATCAACAGTATAAAAAACAGTATAAAAATATGACAGAAAACCAGAACATTCTGCAAAATCAAGGACAGATGAAAAGCCACGGTCGTACCTGTGGTCTACCTTGGATGGGGGAATAATCTGCACACTTACACTGCATAACTGCTCCTTGCCTTGCCTTGCTTGGACACATCCAGAGCCACTACAATGGGGAGTGGGGTGCAACAAGTAGGTCACAGTTTGAAATGTCTCTGGTTGACGGTGATGGCTCTGACACTCATACCTCTCAACCTCAGAGCAAGAAATCTGGACAAAGCCATACACAGAAGTGGGACACAGGCCCAAAAATAAAGACAATTTTTAAATATTGCTCTTATAAACTTAGAAAAATAGAACAGTAGTAGGTCTTGCATTAGTATGAATTTTTGAAGGGTATGAAATCTGAAACTCAAATGTCTGCCATTATTTTCTAACTTCAATCTTTAATGATTTGCTACTAATTTGCCAGAAAACCACAATTTTATGAAAAACAGACCAAAAATGTTATGCAAAAATATAACATTGCCACACAATACAGCTGGGAACCTGTCAAAGAAGGGACACCTTTTTTAAAATTAGTACTGTTAACTTGAGCAGCTGACAAAATAAGAGCATCTACATGCATTTTTGAAATAAAAGTAATCTATAACTCTGATCATTACAGTTATTTATAATTGTAAACCCTCCACATTTTCTTCCAAAATTGCCATTTTGCAGAGGGATTATTAGGGGGAGAGCAACATTTTGAGCCAAAATTGGGGATAGTTGAGAGGTTTGGATATTCCTAATTCTATAAAGCTATTTATTTGCACGTACCTCTCAACCTCTTAATGCAGGAAATGTGGACAAAGCCAAATATATTGAGGGAACATACAAACAGTACTAAAAATTGCTCTTGTATAAACTTAAGACAGTTGACAGAATAACAGGTCTTGCTTTAGCATGCATTTTTCTGAAAGTTATGATGTCTGAAACTCAATGTCTGTCATTATTTAGTGACTTTGTTCCTAAATGATTTGGCAGAAAACCACAAATTGTATGAGGAATAAACCAAAAATAAGAAGCAAAAATCTATTAATTCTGCAAAATTCTGGACAGTTGAGAGGTATAGTTCAGCCGGGGCTGTCTGAGTTTGCTGCCCTTCTCCCCTCACAAAATCATGGTCGAATGGAGCGTCCCCCCCTGCACCCATTCCAATGTCCCATTCCTTGGTTATTTTGCCCCATTTGCCATAAACAGTGTAATGTGCATACTGCTTTATTTCTGCGATGACATGGATTTCATTTGTAAGTTTTATTTTATATTTTACAGCATAAACCCTAATAGATATCTGCTAAACAAAGCAATGCAGTCTCACAATGAAAATAGACTTAGCATTAAAAGTTCTCTGCCCTTGAAACTCACATTCATTGAAACAGCACTGAAACCCACATTCAAAGAAAAAAAGAAGTTATGTCTTACCATAATGTTCCATCTGTATTGTTGATCCTCGTTCAGTCATTACGTATGGGTATCGGTTCTGACCTCGGAACAGAGCCAGCCATCTTCCAAGCTCGCTTCAGCTACAAACTCTCGAGCTAAACTCTTACCCAGAATTCCCCCCTCCCTGTTAGCACAGATTGAGTTTGCAAGATCATTTTAAATCGAGTTGCTGGCTACTGAGACTTCTCTGCATACATCAACTGGACATAAGCTGATTTAAGTATATTTTCTGCACTTATTTAAGATTTGAGTGAGTAAATATTGTGTGTCTTGCATTCAGTAAATATTGTGTGTGTCTCTGAATCTCTGCAGTAGTTGTTAGACTGCTGTGAAATTCCTTTGTTAAGTGTTAAATAGCTTGGGGGTTTCTGATAGCATTAAAATCTGTGTTGGTTATTCTGCATACATCAACTGGACATAAGCTGATTTAAGTATATTTTCTGCACTTATTTAAGATTTGAGTGAGTAAATATTGTGTGTCTTGCATTCAGTAAATATTGTGTGTGTCTGAATCTCTGCAGTAGTTGTTAGACTGCTGTGAAATTCCTTTGTTAAGTGTTAAATAGCTTGGGGGGTTCTGTTAGCATTAAAATCTGTGTTGGTTACATTTCCAGTAATCATTTTAAATCGAGTTGCTGGCTGCTGAGACTTCTCTGCATACATCAACTGGACATAAGCTGATTTAAGTATATTTTCTGCACCTATTTAAGATTTGAGTGAGTAAATATTGTGCGTCTGGCATTCAGTAAATATTGTGTGTGTCTCTGAATGTCTGCAGTAGTTCCCCACACTCCCTCCCTGTTTCTTGTTGTGGTGTTAATCTTGGGTGGCTTTGGAATTGCCCGCCCCTGCTGTAAATCTCTTTTTGCACACTCCTCCTGGACCCATCTCATTCGCTCATTCAACTGGGTACAGTGAGATCATATTTTGATTTTGGATACTCTTACCAGTCCCATCTCCTCTGCAGTGTACAGAGAGAGCACTTGGGAAGGGCATTCCCCTATAGTATCTTAATCTGCTCTGTTTCCTCCATCTCAAAATAAATAAATAAATAAATAAAAATTTCCACTTCATCTGCCTTACTGTATTTGTGTTTCTTCCTACTTTATTACCTTATTTTGCTTTTGCCTCTTTTAACATTTTAAAGTGGAACCTGTGTGTTGAGAGACAGCCTTACAAGACTATCTGCAAATATATAGAGCTGGGTATATTTTTCTGTATTATTCTGTATTATAGAGCTAAATTGTTGCTTAGATATCTATTGTCTTACTGTTCTGCAAATATACAGAGATCAGTATATATTTGTTTGGTTTTATAATTTGCTCTCTGATTCCTCACATCTCTGCTGAAACTGTCTTCCCCACCCCCTCCCTATTTTTGATTTGTAGTTTTAAATTTGGTGGCTTTTGCAGTGCCCGCCCCACTGTAGATTTGATCTAGGACACTCCCCCAGTCCCATCTTTTTACCGCATTCTACCTAATAAACCCTTTCTGCACTTTCTTTTAGTCCTTTTTAATTTAATTATATTTTTTCAAACTGTGTGTGGACTAATATTGCTACATACTCAAGTGTGCCAGCTTACACTGCATGTGAACTGTTTTTACTACTGTTTTTGTTACTTTTCTGAAAAAAAAAATGTATCTGCTTTTACTGTATTTGTGTTTCTTCCTACTTTATTTTGCTTTTGCGTCATCTTAAAAGTACTCAATTGTATTTGTTACTGCTTGGTGTATCTCATACTAAACCTTTTAGTTTAAGCACTTGGGCTTCAGACCAGTTGTTGTATATTAGGAAGGTTTGTGGCCTGCACTGTGGTGGCAGGACAGGTAGCTTACATCCTTCTAAGTTGGGAACTGCTGATTGAGGGCTCAGTGTCTGTTATTCTAAAAGTATATTAGTTCTGGTTTAAGCACTTGGGCTTCAGACCAGTTATTTTACATTAGAAGGGTTCGTGGTCTGCACTCTTGTGGGAGGAGAGGCTGGACTCTGCCCTTCTGAGCTGGGAATTTCTGGTTAAAGGCTTATAGTGCCTGCATATTTGAACTGCTTCTTACTGAAATTGGTACACCTTGTTTGCTGTAGCATAGACTAGATCCAGGCCTGCTGAATCTAGCTTTGTTTGTATAACTTGAGCACTAATCCAGCCATTCTTTAAAGTATTCAATTGTATTTATTACTGCTTGGTAGTAACTTGATTAAAGTGTTGTTATCATTGTAAGTCTTTTGGATTAAGCAATTGGGCTTCAGACCAGTTGTTTTACATTAGGAAGGTTTGTGGCCTGCACTGTGGTGGCAGGACAGGTAGCTTGCATCCTTCTAAGTTGCGAACTGCTGATTGAGGGCTCAGTGTCTGTTATTCTAAAAGTATATTAGTTCTGGTTTAAGCACTTGGGCTTCAGGCCAGTTATTTTACATTAAGAAGGTTCGTGGTCTGCACTCTTGTGGGAGGAGAGGCTGGACTCTGCCCTTCTGAGCTAGGAATTTCTGGTTAAAGGCTTATAGTGCCTGCATATTTGAACTGTTTCTTACTGAAATTGGTACACCCTGTTTGCTGTAGCATAGACTAGATCAAGGCCTGCTGAATCTAGCTTTGTTTGTATGCTTGCTGTTTGTTTGCTTGTTATTTCCCTGAAATGCTAATTCCACCTAAAACGCGGCTTTTCAGCGCTTCTGCGGATCCCTAGTGATATCTGCATTGCTTACTGTACTTATTTCCTTGTTTCACTTGAAAGAAAGTTACTGTTTGTCATTTTTGCATTTAAGTTACCTGTAACACATTGCATTTAAGTTACCTGGCACTTGCCCACTAAAGCAATTATATAAGTCAGCACTAAAAAATTAAAAGCACTACACCCTCACAAACTCCCCTTGAGTACCTTGTTCCCCATTAGCCCTTTTTTTTTCAATTACAAAGGAATTCCCAATACTATTCTAGCATGTCCAAAGGTCAGTTGTCAATCTCCTCTTTGGTCCAGCTGGTGAATCTGGGAATCTTGAGGCAATGTTACAACTGCCTCATGTACACAGACAACCCTCTCCTCCTCCCAACAAATTCCAACACATGTGAGAGATGCAACCATATAGCCATACTGGAGGCTAAGCTCTCTCAACTCAGTACTGGCGTAACCAGTCAGGAGGAGAAGGAAACCACACTCACTACAATTCCAGTCTCACATAGACCCACCACGACAGCAAACCAAACACAAACACACAAAAACATACTCGGAGGCTCTAAATAAAAATCTGCCTAAGCAGCAGAGACCTCCAAAGCAGACACCCAAGCAACCATTACCCCAAAACAAAACACGTACAACACATAGCTCACAAAGCCAGTGTGCCGAACAGTCACAGCCCTTAAGGCTAAACAACACACCTGAAACACTTGTAATAGGTGACTCTATCATCAGGCACACTGACGTCCCGCTCACCAGGCTGAACAAGGAGAAGGTCACGGTGAGCTGCCTGTCGGGCGCTAGGATCCGCCACATAACACAAGCACTCAGGTCACTCCAAGGCAAGTACAAATATGACTCAGTCATTGTACATGCTGGTGTGAATGACCTGAGACGTACCTCCCTGGACTACATGAAAACAGACATAGAGGAGCTCTCTGAGCATGTGGCCCAGGCCGGTATAACCCTGACCTTGAGTAGCATCTTACCCTCACCAAGAATGATGCCACAATATGAAGACAAGATGATCAATTTCAACAATTGGCTTAAGTATTGGTGTCATTCAAAGGGGATCCAATGCCTGTCAGCCTGGGATGACATGCTCGACAAGCCACGATGCTTCGCTAGGGACGGCTTGCACCTGTCACCCCTGGGCTTTCGGATATTGGCAAAGGCTCTTGCTACCCCCATAGTGCCTTTTTTAGGCAAGGCTCAAAAGACAAACCCACCTCCATAGGTATCACAAGGGAGAAGAATCTAAGTAATGCTACTCAATGCCAGAAGTCTAAACCTCAAGATGCATGCACTCGAAACTCTCCTTAGCATGGAGAACATCGATATCTGTGCAGTAACAGAAACCTGGTCCAAGGCTCCCGACAGCACCCCATCACTACCAGGTTATACCTCATACCATGCTTTTCGGACCCAAAACATGGACCGAACCACAAAAGGAGGGGGAGTATCAATATTCGTCAAAGATACCCACACCTCCAGGTTGGTGGCACAGCACGAAGCATCAGAGACTATCCATGTGCAACTAACTGTGGGTAAAACTGCCTTCCAGTTTATAGCCTGCTACAGACCACCCTCCCAAACCCAGGAACCCCACTCGGCTTTCCTGAGAACACTGGAAAATATGAAGGTCTCTCCAAACACCATTATATTGGGCGACTTCAACTACCCAAACATAGACTGGGAGCATTACTCTAGCTCCAGCACCCTAGCCCAAAGATTCCTAGAATTTATATACTCAAATGCTATGAAACAACTTGTTACCACTCCCACAAGAGGGGAAAACATACTGGACCTAATCATCACCAACATGGGGACTCTATGCTCCAGACCAGAAGTGTATCCCTCATTGGTAAGATCAGACCATAAACTAATCTCACTGGATATTCACATCCTGACTCCACCCCCTGCCCTGAAAACCACAGTGAAAAACTTCTCTAATGCAAATTTCACACTCCACAAAACCAAGGTAGAATCCTTCAAAGCCCCCGGGCCTGTGGAAAATCTGGCTCAGACCGCAGAATCCTTTATAAACGCATTCTATGAACACCTTCAGGAATGCATGGATCATGCAATCCAAAATAAAACCAAGTCCCAATCCTCCAAAGACAGACGTCCTGTCTGGTGAACCCCAGCCATAAACAAACTATACAATAGAAGGAAGAAGCTACTACATGATAGAGCAAAATCCCAAAAAGGGAAGGCATGTCTGATCAGTATTAGCAAAAAACTACGGGCACTCATAAAATCGTCTAAGGCCAGCTTCGAGAGAAAAATTGCACAGGACACTAAGGATAATCACAAGGCTTTCTTTAGTTATGTTAGGAACCTGGGTGGGAATTCCCAGATATGCTCAGAATTAGTCCAAAATGACAAAAAATACACCTATCCCACATACATTGCCAACATCCTAGCTGACAGGTTCAGCGCAACCCCCCCCCCTCCCCACCAAAAGGGCAAATATCTATTCCAGCAGAGTGCTGCCCCCCCTGACATCTCAGATGCTCAGGTAAGAGCTGCCCTCTCCAAAGCAAAAAACACAGCATCAATGGGACCAGACGGTGTCCCGGGCTGCATCCTACATGAACTCCAAGAAGAGCTAAACCCAAACATAAAACTACTGTTCAATCTCAGCCTTACTACAGGATATGTACCCAAAGAGTGGCGTACAGCAACAGTGGTCCCTCTCCACAAAGGTGGTGCCTCAACAGATCCTGGAAACTATCGCCCCATAAGCCTGACTAGCTTGGTCTGCAAATCTATGGAAAGGATCATCATGGACCTCATAAATAAAGATATTGGGGACCTACAGAAACTGGATCCTACCCAGTTTGGCTTTGTTAAGGGCAGATCCTGCCTCTTAAACCTGGTTGATTTCTTTGAAACAGTCACTAAGGCCATTGACGAGGGGAAGGTGGTCCACACAGCCTACCTGGACCTCGCAAAAGCCTTCGATACAATACCCCACTCGGGTATTATAGATAAGCTCACCAGCTTAAATATGAACCCCTATGTCACTAGATGGGTTGCAAACTGGCTCAAGGGCAGAACCCACATGGTTAAAATTGCTGGAGCCATGTCAGACTCCAAACCAGTTACAAGTGGCGTCCCACAAGGCTCAGTCCTGGGACCTCTCTTGTTCGGTATATATTTCTCGGAGGTACAGGCCAACACGGAAGGACTGTGGCTGGCCAAGTTTGCAGATGACTGCAAACTGGGCACCATAATCGACACTCCAGCTGACACAAGCATCCTCCAAAAGGGCCTCATAGAAACAGACAACTGGTGCCAGAGCCATGGCCTCAAGCTAAACGCCAAAAAGTGTATAGTCATCCCCTTTGGAAAAAACAAAGTGCCCACAAATTACCACATAGGTGGTAATCCATTAAGTACAGAAGAAGTAATTAGGGACCCAAGTTGATAGCAATCTCTCATTTGACAACTACGTGACCAAAGTGGTTAGAAAAACATTTTATATAGCCCACCTAATCATGAATGGATTCACATCTAGATCAGGGGAGGTCATCGTGCCTCTTTACTCATCCCTCATCAGGCCCATAATTGAGTACAATGCCCCATTTGGGATGTACCTTACCAGACACCTGCAGCAACTGGAAAGACCCCAAAAATACCTCACCAAGAGGATCAAAGGGCTCAAACAGATGCCATATGCTGCCCGGTTAAAGAAACTCCAGCTCTACTCAGTGGCATACCGCCTGCTCAGAGGCGATCTGTGCCTAACGTATAAAGCCATGTCCAACCCGGAATTAATGGACATGCTGCACCTCAGAAAATCCAAATCCCATCGAGCTACGCATTCGAGAGACTTGAACCACAGCACTGAAATAAATAGGACATGCTGGAGGGACAGATTCATAACCCAGAGGCTCCCTTCACTCTGGAATAAAATCCCAGTCCAGGTTAGGCAGAGTCCCTCACTGACTCTCTTCAAGAGGAATCTTGATGAGCGGATGGGAGATCGTAGGTTTACCCCGGGTATCACTTCTGTGTCACTGTTAGACAGAGGCACAGTATACTAACCTCGAAAAAGGGCATAGCAAAATTATTTTAAAATGGGTGGCGAAAGCCAAACACACTCTGGCTAGGCTTATAAATGCCCTAGGGCAGATAGCCTAGTATGAACCTATGAACCTATAAAAAAAGGTAGAGGCTACCTCTGGTCAAATGACCTAAAAGAACTGGATGGTGGGATCCACTAGAAGCCACAGGAGGGGGAAGGAGGGAGGGTCGTAATGACTGAACGAGGATCAACGATATAGATGGAACGTTATGGTAAGACATAACTTCTTTATCTGATATTGTTAATCCTCGTTCATTACTTACGTATGGGACAGAGTCCCCAGCTACCTCTATTCCTGGGAGGCTCTCATGGAAGGACATTCCTGAGCACCATAGAACCAAAAGATGCTCTTCCCCTGGAGGCCAAATCCAATTTGTAATGATTGATGAAGGTATGAGGTGTAGCCCAAGTTGCAGCTGCACAGATGTCATGTAAAGAAGCTCTGGCATGTAAGGCAGTCGAAGTTGCCACCGACCTTGCCAAATGAGCCTTTATGGTAGTAGGCAATGGAATATTACGTTGTGTATAAATGGAGGTCACAAGGTCTTTCAACCATCTAGCCAATGTGACCTTAGCAACAGCACATCCTAATCTAGGTCCAGAATAGGCCAAAAACACCTGGTCTGATTTATGAGAGGCCTTAGTCCTGTTCAAGTAGAAGCAAATTTCCCTGTGAAATATATAAGGTATGTAGGCAATACTCTCCTTTGTTTGAATGATTGGGAAAGAAAAACTGGCAATTCAATGGTTTGATTAATGGACATTTCAGAGATCACTTTTGGCAGAAATGAAGGATTAGTTCTCAAAGACACTATCTCTATGAAAAATCAAATATGGACTCTTGATGCATAAGGCTTGAAGCTCAGAGATACGTCTGGCAGAAGTAATGGCGACCAAAAACAAGGTTTTCCATGACAAATATTTGAGGTCGCAAGAAGAAGCTGGTTTGAAAGGTGGCATTTTCAGAGCTTGTAGAACTAATGACAGGTCCCATGGTTGAACAGGTTCTCTTAAAGGGGGCTTCAGATGATTCACACCTTTTATGAAGGGCTTGCATAATTTGTGTGACATAAGAGAGAAGTCTTGAACACCCTCATAGAAATTAGATACTGCAGCCAAATAAACTCTAATGGTAGAGGCCGACAGACCCGACTGAAATAGGTCAGCCCGATACTCTAGTATTATCAACACCGGTGCTGAGAAGGGATCTACTTGTTTTTCTTTCAGCCAACAGGTAAATCTTTTCCACTTGCTTAGATAAGTAATTCTAGTGGAAGACTTATGAGATGCAATAAGAATGTCCTGTACTGGTAAAGAAAGATCATTCTGCCTGGCAATCATTGGAATTGGACGAGCCAAGCTGTGAGCTTCAGGCTGTCCAAGTTGGGATGAATCAGGTTCTGCGGATGTGAGAGCAACCCCAGAGTTGGATAGAGAATCCATGGTTGATCTAGCAGGTGAGGACAAAGGAAGGGGAGCCAAATCTGACGAGGCCAATATAGTGCTGTTCAACCGATGGGCTTTCTTCAGAAACTGAGGAATGAGGCAGAGAGGTGGGAATGCATAAAGAAGACCCGAGGGCCAATCGTGGACTAGAGTGTCACTGGGTGACTGTCCCGGAGGGGGAGTCAGGGTGAAGTAGTTTCTGCATTTGTTGTTGGTCGGGGATGCAAAGAGGTTGCAGCAAGGACGGCCACAGCAGTGGAAGATCTCTGCCGCTATCAAGGGATTCAGGGACCACTCGTGAGGTTGTAGAATGCACCTGCTGAGTCTGTCTGCTATCACGTTGGAACTCCCGGGAATGTGCGTTGCTAGAAGAAAATGGTTGGTAGCCATCGCCCATTGCCATATCCTCATGGCCTCTCGACAAAGTGGGTAAGATTTGGTTCCACCCTGTTTGTTGATGTATCAGACCACCGTCATGTTGGCTGATTGTATCGCAGTTGTCCCAGATGGCAGCCGGGGATGGAATGCTTGCAATGCCAGAAGCACCGCCCTCAGCTCTAGAACATTTATATGCAGTTGGGCCTCCAATTCAGACCAAGTGCCTTGGACTGTCTGTCCCTGACATAGCCACCACCCCATCAGGGAGGCGTCCGTAGTCACTGTAGCCTTAGGCTGCTGGGTGGAAAAGGGGCAAGACGACTGTGATGGGTTGTGGGTCATCCACCAATTTAAATCCTGTTTGCATCTGTGAGTTACTCGAATCTTGGCTGAAAGAGGATATTGGAAAGGATACCATTGGGTGAGCCATTGTAGAAGCCTCATGAGAAACCTGGCCAGGGGGACAATGGTGATGGAGGCTGCCATGGAGCCCAACAGCTGTAGGACAGAGCAAGCTGTGAATTTCTCCCTTGAAAGGATTGGGATCAGTTGCTGCTTTATCCTTAGAATTCTGTGCTCTGGAATGGATGTTCTGCAATTCTTTGTATCCAAGATGACCCCTATGAATTCTGTGGACTGAGATGGGGTGAGATTGGATTTTTGCTAGTTTATGGTTATGCCTAGCCTTTGTGCAGCGAGGAGAGAGTATGCCAAGGCTTCTTCCACTAGATGTCTGATGGGGGCGGAGATGAGCCAGTCGTCTAGGTATGGAAACACCTGGAATCCTTGTAGTTGCAAGTGAGCTGTGATGACTGCCATGCACTTTGTGAACACTCTGGAGGCTGTAGAGAGTCCGAAGGGCAGTACTCTGAACTGGTAGTGACTGGCTCCCACACGGAAGCGCAGAAATCTTCTTCATGGCCTGTCCACTTTTATGTGGTAGTACGCATCTTGATCTATCGAGCACATCCAATCGTCTTTTTCCAAAAGCGGGAGGATAGACTATATTGTGACCATCTGGAATTTTTGTACTCTTACAAACTTGTTCAATACACTGAGATCCAAAATTGGTCTCCAGTCCCCGGTTTTCTTTGGCACCAAAAATAGTCTTGAGTAGAATCTGGATTCTATCTGGTCTGGAGGGACTATTTGGATGACTCTTTTTCTTAGCAGCTTTGCTATGTCTAGTGCTGCTTCTTCCCTTTGACTAGGTGGAATGTCAGGTAGGTTTTTTTGAAGGGACAGGACAAAGATCGAAGGGGATATGATAACCTCTGGTTATAATCCTTTGTACCCAAGAATCAGTGGTGATGGTTAGCCAGGCAGAAGGGTACAATGAGAAACAACCCCCAATTACCACCAGAGGAAAGGAATTGGGCCGCTCTTCAGAAGTGCTGGTAGGACTGGCCAGGAAAAGAGTCCCTGGAACCCTGGTTATGCAGACCCCCCTCTGCCCCGAAAGGGGCGTCTTCCCTGTGAGTTTTCCCCTCTGCCTCTAGGGGAAACCTCGGCCGTGTGTCACGGAAAGGACCCTGAGACTTCTTGTACCATATCTTCCCACTCTTTTGGTTTCGGGAGAAAGCACACTGAGGGGAAGAATAACGGACATCTACGGCAGAAAGGGTCTTACCATCCTGTTCACATCTGGCCAGTGTGCTTTTAACTTTGGGTCCAAACAACAAAGAGGCTTCAATGGGAGCATTAAGAAAGGAAACCTTAAAGGGTTCTGAAAAATTGCACAAGCGCATCTAGGCTTGTCGTCTCAAGACCACAGCTGAACCCACTACTCTAGCTGCTCCTTCTGATGTGTGAGATATCAGTCGCATGGAAGAGTTAGATATTGACTCAATGGTGGCCAGCTGAGAGGCCACTTTGTCACGGACCTCATCAGACACGGCACCAGCCAAAGTTTCAGAGAGCTCGGAAATTAGATCCCTTTGAAGCCTGGTAAAGTGTGCCATATAATTTAGGGACCTGATAGCAAAGGTCACTGATGCAAAGGTGCACTTCCCTGTCCTGTCCAGGGCCCAGGACTCTTTGTTGGGCGGATGGATAGCCTGGCTTTCTTCTTCTGTCAGATCCTTTTTGGTTGCGGCCGCCACCACCAAAGCACTCACAGGAAGACCTTTGGACCAATGGGGATCCGTAGCAGGAGGGGACAAAATCTTATCTGGCCTCCGGGGAATAGCCTAGATGGTGTCAGAACCCTTCCACGCACACTGCACGATGAGCCAGACTAGTTCATCAGCAGGTGGAGTAATCCAGGAGGTAGGGGGCCGGGCGCAAAAAGCCTGCAGGAACACAGACTCCTCAGAGGTTGGATTAGAGGTCTGCCAGTCACCTCTCTGTTTAAGAATTTCGAGGATATCATGTAAGGATACCTCAGAGGGTGACCAAGGGGATCCTTTCCCATCATCAAAGTCTGTGTCTTTGGTGAGGGATACCTCTGTTGAGTCCATGTGCTTCCTCTTGCACGAACCTTTCCAGTGAACTTCCTCAGAGGGGGAAGCTGGGGAAGACAACATAAAGGGGGTTTTCTGTGGGAATATGTCCTGAGGCCCTTGCGCCCGGTGTCCGCTAGGTGCGACTTGTGAACATAGCGGTCCAGAGGAGGGTGGGGAGCTAGACTGCACAGTATCACCAGCAGACACCAGAGCCTTCTCCATCAGTTGGAAGGCTGGTCCACCTGAAGAGGAGTGAGTGTCCAGGACAGGGGTCACCCCTCCCCTAAGTGGCTCAGCCTGCTAATCTGGAGTCCCCGGATGGCTGTGAAACATCAAATTATGCGTGTCACAACTATCATCCTGGGTCGTAGCAAATCTCTCCTGCCACGAAGGCAACTGTGGTTCCTTAGTGAGGTCCATAAAGGGAACCGTAGAGGGGGAAGACTGTGCTATATCAAGGGGCTTCAAAGGCAATGAAGGAAGAGAATTAGAAGGGGTCTTCAGCGATGGGTGATCACCTCCCAAGGAAGGATAGGTCCGGGGGGCATACCTCTGGCCAGAAGCACTTGATCCACAAGACGCAAGGCTTCTAGTGGACCTCACGGACACAGCTGAGGGAGAAACAGTTCTGTCCACATAAGAGACAAGCTCGGTGCCCACCTCACCAGTCTGCACTGAGAACAATGGTGCAGAGAGAGAGAGACTGGACCACGGGTGTCTGCACCGAGGAAATCATTGGTGCCGAGGTCACGGTCTGCACTGACAAAAAGAGTGGTGCCGAAGTGGCTGCTGGTACCAAAGCTGGAACCGACAAAATTGGTGTCAATAACTGAGGCGTCGGTTCCAGGTAAGATGTCGGAGCCGGTGTGGTTAAGGTCTGCGCTGACTGAACAGTCGGTGCCGATGTAGTAGCAGTAGTCTGAACCAAGAAGCCCCTCGGTACTGATACAGTAAAGGCTACAGTAGACAGAGCCAAAATCACTGATGGCGTAGAAGGCCTTGGTGCCGAAGTTCTAGGCACCAAAAGTGCTGGGGCTGACAGAGTGAGCTCCGAAGCAGAAATCTTAGCCTTCTTAGGTCTTGGTTGGCGGGAGTCCCCAGCCAGGGACGAAGGCAAAGACTTGGCCTTTGTAGGATCATCCGATTTTTTCTTATGAGCTCTAGGAGGGTTTGAAGCCTCTGACCCAGAAATAGCCTCTGAAAAGGGAGATTTAAGAAGTCCCTTCAGTAGCAATTTATTTTTCCTCTCAATCAAAGTTCTCTTGGAAATGTTCTTACAAATACCACAGGGCAGGTCAACAGACAAGTGAGACACACCCAAGCAATAGACACACAGAGAGTGTGCATCTGATGTAAGTAATTTGTGCCTACAATCTGAACACCTTTTATATCCTGGACTACCTTTTTTATCTGCCATGACAGAAAAGGAGAAAGAAGAAAGGTTACCAGCAATGATATGAAAGAATACCCGAAGGTAATGAAGAAAGGAATGGTTTACCAATGATGGTAAGGGAGAAAATGCCTTGCAGTAAAAAGTGTAGAGTAAAGAGAAGGATACTCAAGGAAATATAGTCGCTAAATGCGATAAGGTAAGAGACAACAAATTAGAAAATTTTCTGACAGAAAAGGTTATATTAGACTAGTCTGACAACAAATATCTATACTTAGCTCAAGAGAAGTAGCTTGACACGACCGAATGGAGACGCAGTAAACGAAATCTGAGGTAACAGGGAGAGGGGAATTCTGGGTAAGAGTTTAGCTTGAGAGTTTGCAGCTGGCGCAAGCTTGGAAGATGGACGGCTCGGTTTCCGAGGTCAGAACCGATACCCATACGTAAGGAATGAACGAGGATTAACAATATCAGATTACATTTTGCCAGTGGCAGATAAAGATTAATTTTGGGCTGTTTTCAAATCATAGGCCCCTTGAACACAAAACATACACATGCTCTTTGATACACCTTCCTGACTGTATTAAATTATATTCCTTGTACAATACAGTGCAGTTGTTCAGAGGGCATTTTAAATTTATTGTTTTGAACATTTTTCCACTAAACAATGAAACAAATTGCATGCACCAATAATGACAAAACTGCCCAATTCAGAACATTGCCATCATAAAAGTCTACTCAAACTTCTACAGTCCACCAGTATCGGTAAATATGCAAGATCTCTGAAGAAGTAAAAGTCATCTAAATAATTCCACATTAAAGAAATCTGTTAACTAATGAAGAGGTTACTGCTAGCAAACAACTTTATATGTCATTGTTTCATCTACAAATAAAGTGCCTGTTGCCCTTGAGGAATAAATTGCCTATGTTGCATTAAAAAAATGATAAGCTAGTAATATCGCAATAGGGAATGGATGGCAAACTGATAACAGGTTCATAGTTACTAGGTATCTTCGCCAAAGAGGACTGCAGCATCCATCCCCTTTACAACAGAGTACAGTATCAGCAATGCATCTACCTACTGTGGGAGTAGAACCCACAGCCTTATGCATCAAAAGCAAGTACACTACCTGTTGTGCTATTAACAATGTAAGCAGACTCAGCATAATCAGCACTAAACTTTTGTTCCCCTGCAGCTCTCAGCTCCTTGTAAAATCTACTCAACACTCAGCTGTATCTCTGAACTTTGCAGCACAAGAAATCTGGAAAAAAGCAAAATTTATTTGGGGGGGGGGGGGGGCAAAAGCCCAAAAAACAGGGACACATTTTAAACATTACTTGTATAATGTTGGAAAGTTGCTAGAATAAAATGTTGTGTTACCACAATACATTTCACTGCTAAGTATTGAACCCAGGACCCTGTGCAAAACAGCCAGAGCAATATACCACTATGTCAAATCATCTATTTTATGAAAGAAAGGAAGACTGAAACTTAAATGGCTACCATTTAGTGAATTCAGTTCTCACCATAACTGTCAACATCTTAGCACAAAACACCTGAACAAAGCCAATAATGGGGCAATACAGCTCCTAAACATATTCAGTGAGTTCAGTTATCACCACAGCTCTCAACCTTGGCACAAAAAACCTGGACGAAGCCAATAATGGGGGAATACAGTCCATAAAATAGGGACAAATATCCATTGAGGACACCAGAGCAAACCCACACAAACACAGGGAGGACATGCAGACTCCACACAAAAGGCACCCCAGCCAAGAATCAAACCAGACAACCTGTAGCTGTCAGGCAACAATGCTACCACTGCACCACTGCACTACTGGCTGTGTTAAGTAACAAAAATACAGAAACCTTAGATTTTATGAGGAACAGAACAGAACAAATGTGATGCAAAAATCTGCAAATGTTTTACAAATGGTGGTGGGTAGGGAATTTAGGCTCTTGTCACTTGAGCCCAAGGTACAGAGTTCAAGCCTTATTCTCTACCCACCACCATGTAGCAACTAGGGCATTTCACACACACACACACACACACACACATACTTATGTCTCTGTCCTCCATAATGGCCTGGGCATGGGTCTCCTGTGAGACTAAACACACATGTGTGGAGTCTGGGACTACTTGTGACATTTTTTTATGTTCTACAGTGGGGGAATTTATTTTTTTCATTTTAAAGGTGGGGGGGCTGCAGTCCTATAGCACGAGCCGCCCCTGCCTAAAGGATAAGGAATAAGGTGCCCACCCAAATCCATAGCTTAGACAAATAGGAAGGAGGGAGGGGAAGACTACTGAAATAGTGAAGACACTTAAACATCGACATTTATGGTAAAAAGACACAACTGTGCTATTTCATCACATTTCACTGTTGCAGTAATACGTCATTGGCAGCATTCCCAAAGCTAAGCTTCGGGACGTTGCAAAAAGAACTGGGGGAAGCTAGAAAACCCTGCAAAACTGCAGTGGCAAACCCAGCCCTATAGAAAGAAGTCAGATTGTAATGCTTGGTAAAAGTATGAATAGAGGACCAGGTGGCTATGTTCAGGATTTATTTGGTGGATACAATGATGAAGGCAGTTGAAGTGGCTGTGGCTGTGGCTCTAGTTGAATGTGCACTGGTTTGCAGTGGTACCTGCTTTCCATGATGTTTGTGGCAATAACAGTTAGACATCTACTTACAAATAGTTTGCTGATTGGAATGCCCAATTTATTAGATGGAAAGGCCAAAAATAGTTGATTTGATGTCCTGAAATATTTAGTGTTGTTCTAGTAATATGCGAGTTACTTGCCTAGAAATGTCCAAAGTGTGAAAGGTCTTTTATCCCTTCTTTTGTGAGTTTGTGAAAAAGTCAGGGAGATAGATCACTTACTTCAGTATAATTTCAGTGATCATCTTAGGCATAAAGGATGGGTTAATTCTCAGACCTGTCCAGGTAGAATCTGAGAAAGGGTTCTGTACACATAAAAACTTGTAACTTTGAGATTTTCCTATCCGAGGTGATGGCTACTAACGATGCAGGTTTTCAGCTTAAGAACTTTATATATGCATATTTCACTGCTTCAAAGGATGGAACAGGATGCTTCTCCAAAACAAAGTTAAGGTTCCAGGAGAGAGCAGGTTCTCTTCATGAAGGCCCGAGATATATAATGTCCTTATAAATACACAGGGTTAAAAAACACAAGAGGCAAGATGGATGGGCAGGCAAGTACGGAAAAAGCATGAATTTTAATGGAATAATAAGACAACCTTTTATTAAAGAGCTCAGCCAGGTAAGAAAGTATCAAGGGAAGCTTTGCTGACAAAGGTTGATGACCATTGTCCTGGAACAGTACATGAGAGATATCACTTCTCACTTTTTCAGAATAGATATGTCATCCTTGTCTAAAAGCTGTCCCTGAGGAATAAAATCAAATAATTTATTCTATTAGCATGGGTTCAACCTGGGGTGTATGGTGGCTTCCCTGTTTTGTGCTAAGTTCATCTTCTGTGGAAGCAGCCACAGCTCCTGTCTGCTCAAGCTATGAAACAGGAGAACCGATGTTGCCTTGGCCATAAGAGAGTAATTCATATCACTCTTAGCCCTTTAATGATTTTTATTAAAAACCTGGTGCTGAGAGGTGTGGGATGAAAGGCACATAGAAATCAACCTGTTCATGGGAAGACATCTGTCCTCCAGGACATCATGCATTTGTTTGACCCTTGTGCCCCTGTCCAATACTTTAGCTGCCTGTTTTTTTTTTTTTGTTTTTTTTTTTTTGAGACGAAAAGGTCTTTTTTGGTCTTGTGAAAATATCCCTGTTGAGCACCCACTCATGACGGTCTAACTTTGATCTCCTCAGGTAGTCTACCAGATTGTTGCTTTCATTTGGCAGGTTTTATGCTGTAAAGTACAGTCACATTTCTTGTTTTGCATCCCATAGCTGCATGACAAGGTGGCAGAGGTGATGACTGTAGGTAGTTACTTGCTTGTTTATGTATCACGTAACTGTGATGTTTGTTTTTATCAACAGAATTTGTGGTTTTCACAAATTTTTGAATGTCATCATGCCCCTGAACACTGTTAGCATTTCCTTCTGAGATGTAATATTGGGTTGTTAAGATCAGGGATGGGATGTAAAAGTGCACAGTTCATAACACATATACAGTTGCTATGTTTTCTCTTTATTTTGCAAAGGTGAATGTCCATATTAGGGCCCTTGGCTTAATCTAACAAGTGTTTTTGTATGTAAAAAAGCAAATAAGAGAACACTGAATGTAATGAAACGTTTTCCTTTAGCAAATAAATGTTCAGTTTAAAAAGTCTGTGGCTGAAGGCAGATGTACATTTTATTCTTAGGTTTCTTTGAAGACACGCTGCAATAAAATCCAGACTACTTTAAGGCTAAAGGTTAATGTTTTTTTGAAAACAGACAAGCAGTTTTTCTCATCTGGGAGGGGAATAAAGACAAACATAAAGACAAGACAATAAAAGACAGCAATTAAGCACAGGCTCTAACATGCATCTTAGCATGGATAACCTTATTTTAGGTTAAGTTATAATCTGACTGCGCAGCTGTAAATTTGGGACAACTGTTCTATCAGGAGGGTTAAACTTCATTATTTGAAGATGTACATAGCATTGTGTGTTTATTTTTAGTTAATAGCGTATGGGGTTGTTCTGGTGGTATGTTTAGTTCTTTGTTTAAGGGTTTTCATTAAAACAGAAAGTCTTGTAAAATGTGACATAGGTTCAAATGGACACGACAAGAAGCAATTGTATATACACGATCAATCTACAAAATATTAGTGGGTGCATGTAACATATTTTAAAAACAGTCATATAATAACTACACTTTCTATATTATTTTGAAACATTAATGGCTTCACAGGTATAGACAAAAAGGAGAGTATTGAATTATATTAAGAAAGGAAGAGTGCAAATAGCAGTGCTACAGGAGACACACATGTGAAGAAATGAGTATGTGAATTTGATAAAGAAAGGATTTAAAAAGGGATATTCAGCAGATTATCAATGAGAAAGAAAATGGGAAGTGTCAAAACAATAATGTTAGAATGTAATAAAAGTGCTGCATTTGTCAGTTTGAGGAAAAAGCTAGTTCAACACTTATCTGCCCTCCTTTCCAAATCCAATTGTTCTAGTTTATAATCGTGCCAAAATTAAAACAGCTACCATACACCAAGCTGAATTTTGTATATAACAGGATTTATTAGCACATAAAAAGAAGTTATGTTCTTACCATAACGTTCCATGTGAATTGTTCATCTCACCTTTGTTCTTACATACGAGTGGGTCGGCTCCGAGTCGGCCACATCGTAAGTTCTGCGTCTAAGAGAAGCTCAAGGACCAGTTCCTATCCCATGATCCCCTGCTGCTATCCCTCAGATCTAGTTTGCTAAGAAACCAGACTTCAACAACATAACTAACCCCTTGCCAAATCTCTCATCCACACGAGACTGAATACTCAAATTACATATAGAAAAGGCATACAGAAAGAGTACACCTAAAGGGAGCAGATAGTGCCAGGCAACCCAAAGAAAGTAACCAGACATCAGTCATAGCCATTCTTCCAGAATGTGGAGGGGAATGGAGGGAGGGATTGTAAGAACAAAGGCGAGATGAACAATTCACATGGAACATTATGGTAAGAACATAACTTCTTTATGTGAAATTGTTTGATCTCGCTGTTTGTTCTTACGTACGGGTAGCATTCCTAGCACCGTAACCCTGGGTGGCTCACGGAAGAACATTCCTGAGAACCGTAGAACCAAAGGAAGTCCTGTCCCTGGAGGTCCTGTCCACTTTGGAGTGAGTAATAAATGTATGAGGTTTGGCCCAAGTAGCTGCTGCACATATGGTATCCAACGGTAAACGATCGGCATGGGCCAGTGAAGTGGACACAGCCCTGGTAGAATGAGCTATAGGTTTGAACGGAAGAGACTGCTTGGAGGATGAATAGACAAAATATATAGTCTGACAGCCACTTAGATAGCGTGCATTTTGTCACTGCCAGTCCTTTCTTATTTTCCCAAAGGAAACAAAAAGTTGATCTGATTTCCTACATTCCTTGGTTCTGTCCAGATAAAATCTCAACTGTCTGTGGACGTCCAATTTGTGTAACATGTATTCCAGCTTACTAGAATGGTTCATGAAAAAAGTGGGAAGCTCAATGGATTGATTAATGTGAAATACTGAACATACTTTCGGCAGAATGGATGGATTTGTACGCAAGGTGACCCTGTCTGGGTGAAAGACTATATACGGAGGTCTAATCGACAATGCCTGTAGTTCTGAGATTCTGAGAGCTGAAGTGATTGCCACCAGAAACATGGTTTTCCAGGATAGATACTTAAGTGGACACGTCGAAGCTGGCTCGAAGGATTCCAACATAAGTTGAGACAGCATTAGATTCAAATTCCAGGGAAATACCGGGTTTCGTATGGGTGGCCTGAGATGGAATGTACCCTTCATAAATGCTCTACAAAGTCTGTGGGACATAACTGTAGCTCCACCTTCACCCACATGAAAGTTTGATATGGCAGCTAGTTGAACTCTTATTGTGGACGTCGAGGACCCTTGATGAAGGAGTGTGGTGAGAAATTCTAAAATTTTGTGAATAGGGGCCACTAAAGGGTCTATACCCTGTCTGGAGGCCCAACACACAAAACGTTTCCACTTGCTCCTATACAGCTTTCTTGTGGAGGCTTTGTGGGAAGAAACTAAAATGTGCTGCACTGCCAGGGATAAAAGGTCCGACCTGGCTAGGTTGTGAAGTGAAGCAGCCAAGCTGTCAGTTTGAGGGACTGAGGAGATGGGTTAGGAACTCCTGACGAGTGGGTCAGCAGGTCTGGCACTGGGTCCAGAGTCCAAGGTTCCTCCATCTGGTGAGCTTGAAGAAAGGGAAACCAGATATGTTGAGGCCAAAATGGTGCTATCAAGATGATCGTCCTTCCCAGACCTTTGGCTTTCTGTAGAAATTTGGGAATTAATGGAATTGGAGGAAAGGCATAGAGGAGACCCGGGGGCCAATCGTGTACCAGTGCATCCCTGGGGGCACTCCCCGGGGGGGGAAGTAGGGAGAAGTAGCTTCTGCATTTGGCGTTCAAGGGGGAAGCAAAGAGATCGCAGCAAGGCTGGCCCCATCTGAGGAAGATGTCCTCCGCAACTTGATTCTTGAGGGACCACTCGTGAGGTAACAGGATGGCTCTGCTCAACCTGTCCGCTATGACGTTGGATGTTCCCAGAATGTGCGTTGCTATTAGAAAGCGTCTGGTGGATACAGCCCATTGCCAGATTCTCAGGGCCTCTCTGCATAAGGGGTAAAACCTGGTTCCTCCCTGTTTGTTTATGTACCAGACTACTGACATATTGTCCGTCTGAATTGCCACTGTCCCCAGAGGTAAGGAGTCGTGAAAGTGTTGCAATGCCAAGAACACTGCTCTCAGCTCCAGGACATTGATGTGCAGGTTGTACTCTATTTTCGACCACTCTCCTTGGACTGTTCTCCCCTGAAAAAGTCCCCCCCACCCTATCAGGGAAGCGTCCGTGGTTATTGTGGCTACGGGGGCAGGGAGTGCAAACTGACTCCCCATCGTCAGTTCCTGATTGTTTATCCACCAACGGAGGTCTTGCTTGCAAGTTTCTGTGATTAAGATTCTGTGAGACAAAGGTAACTGTTGGAACGACCACTGAGCAAAGAGGAGCCACTGGAGGATCCTCATGTGCATTCTCCCTAGGGGAACTGAAATAAGGGCAGCTGCCATCATGCCCAATACTTTCAATACTTGTACCGTGGGGACTTTTTTGTTTTGAAGAAGAATAGAGACCTAATCCCTCAGGGCTGACACTCTTGCATGAGGAAGTCTCATCCGTGCTACGGAAGCATCTAACTCCGCCCCTATGAATAAGATATGCTGTGAGGGTGACAAGGAAGATTTTTCGAAGTTCACTGTTATTCCTAAGCTGGAACAGAGGTTGATTATATAGTCCCTGGCTTGCACTAGGTGATGCTTGGTGGTGGCGGTAAGGAGCCAGTCGTCCAGATACGGAAACACTCGGAATCCCTGTCGTCTCAGGTGAGACACCACTACTGCCATGCACTTGGTGAACACTTTGGGGGCTGAGGTGAGGCCAAAGGGCAGAGCTCGAAACTGAAAATGACTGACTCCCAGCCGGAAGCGCAGGTGATCTCTGGATGGCCTGGCCATTTTTATGTGGTAGTACGCATCCTTGAGATCTATAGAGCACATCCAATTGTTCGTTTGAAGAAACGGAATAATCGATTGTAGCGTGACAATCCGGAATTTTTCCCTCTTCACGAAGGTGTTGAGTCTGCTGAGGTCCAGTATTGGCCTCCAGTCCCCTGTTTTCTTTGGAACTAAAAAGAACCTTGAGTAAGTTCCGGATCCTATTTGGTCCGCCGGGACTGGCTGGATGACTCTTTTTTTCTAACAGCCTTTCTATTTCTATGGCTGCTTGATCCCGCAGAGCGGGTGGAACATCTGGGAATCTTTTTTGGGGGGTGGCCTGTTTAGAAAGGGAATATCGTATCCTCTGGTTATTATGCTTTTTACCCAGGAATCTGATGTGAGATTTAGCCAGGCCTCCGGGTATAAAGCCAAGCGACCCCCAACTGCCTCCAGAGCAGGACAGCCGGGCCTCCACTCAGGAGTGCTGGAAGGGCATCCCAGGGACGGTATCCCTGTCGCCCTGGTTTTGCAGACCCCCTCTGCCGCCTGGGCGGCATCTTCCATTCCTTCCCACTCCTCTGCCTCTGGAGGGGCTATCGCTAGGTGCAGACTGGAAAGATCCCTGAGTCTTCCAGAACCACATTTTTCCGCCTCGTTGCCCTTTGGGGTACGGTCTAGAGGGGGCAGAAAAACGGACCCCTACGGCAGACAGGGTCTTTCCCTCTTGCTCGCACCTAGTGAGTGTCTCCTTCACTTTGGGCCCAAACAAGGAGGCACCATCAACGGGGGCATTAGTAAAAGAAGACTTAAAGGCTTCCGCAAAGGAGCACAGGCGCATCCAGGATTGTCTCCACAGAGCAATCGCTGAGGCTGCCGCCCTACTCGAACCTTCGGCCGCATATGATATGAGCCTCATGGACGAGTTAACTATTGAAGTAAGGGTGATAAGCTGTGCTGTCACCTTGTCTGAGACAGCAGCATCTGTGGTACCCTTGAGAGTATCTCTCAACTCTTTAATGAGATCTCTCTGAAGGCACGTAAAATGGGTAAGGTAGTTCAGCGATCGCATAGTAAAAGTCGCTGAGCTAAACACGCACTTCCCATACCTGGTCATAGTCCTAGAATACTTGTTAGGAGGATGAACAGAGGAAGATGCTTCGGACATTTCCTTTTTGGTGGCTGCCGCCACCACCATAGCATTAACAGGGACTCCCTTGGTAAGGTAAGTTTTATCTTGGTGGGCAGTATTATATTTATTTAGTCTTCGAGGGACTGGTTCTACGGTATCAGGGGCCTCCCACGCCCTTCAAGCTATTAAATCCATTAGCTCATCGAAAGGGCGGAGTCACCCAGGAAGTGGAAGGTTGAGCCCCAAATGCCTTCAGCAATACCGACTCATCCTCAGTGGGGGCAAGTGTCTGCCAGCCACCCCTCTGTTTTAAAATTTCTAAGATGTCAGCGAATGAGACATCCTCGGGGGAGGACCGTGAGGGCCCCTCTGACTCATCCAAGTCGGTTTCCGATGTCAATGATTCCTCTGGGGAATCAATGTGCCTCCTCTTGCACAATCTCTTCCTCAGAATTTCATCAGAGGGGACATCTGGTGAAGCTTCCGAGGAACAGGGTTCACCCTCTGGGGCTGACTGAGGCATTGGGTCTCTACGCTTGGTGGGGATCGAGGGCACAGAAGCAGAACACGGTCCCTTCAGGGAAGGAGAAGAGGATTCTGATGATGTGAGTGTCTGACCAGACAACACCTTCCTCATGGCGTCGAAGGCACCGGAGCTCCGGGCCAAGGACTTCACCGGATCCGAAGAACGCGGTAGCTTCCCCGGTACCGCAGCCATGGGCTCCAATCCAGAGGATGGAGCTGAGCTAATCTGCGCCAAGGCCCCAAGGGGAAGAGTCGGAACCAAGGAGAGACCGTCAGCTCTGAGACCCCTCGACGGGCTCCGAGGGTGTTGAGGTCAGTGGTGCCGACAGCACTAAGGAAGGCTTCGGCACCGGGGGATCAACAAATATCAGATCCTCGACTCCCGGCTCCGAAGACTCGATGGGTCTCAAAGGAGGATCTATGGGTGGGACAGGGAGGGCTTCAAGTTTCGAAACCAACTGGGAAGAAACTGCAATGAGTTTGGACAGAGCCGTGTTCTCCATAAGCTTCTGTACCACTCGATCCACATCGATGTCGGACATCGCCCGGGAAGAACGGGTCGAAGGGGCCGAAGTAACCGAGCGAAAGATTGAAGACGGCGGCACCTATGACACCGGCTCCAAGATCTGGGCCTCGATTCGAGACAACTGTTCGATGCTCGGTTCCAAGGTCTGTGGAGCCGGCGACCGAATCTTGATCGAGGTGCTCGGAGCCGAAGACTTGGGCTCCGATACCTTCGAAGTCTTCGACCCCTTTGAAGACTTTGATGCATGGTCGGCCTTCTCTACGGCCTCTTGAAAATCGGGCTTTAGAAGGCGTCTCTCAATAAGCTTCCTGCGTCTCTCCATCATGACCCTTCCACTAAAGGAATGACAGATGGAACAGTCTTCCTGAAGGAATAAGTAATATTTTACTGGCCCAAGCTCTCCGTCGACGCGATCTGTTGCAGCAGCAAACTAGATCTGGGAGATAGCAGCAGGGGATCATAAGATAGGAACTGGTCCTCGAGCTTCTCTTAGATGCAGAGCTTGCGATGTGGCCGACTCGGAGCCGAGGGTCTTCTCCGAACCCGTACATAAGAACAAACGGCGAGATCGAACAATTTCACATGAAATAAATGTATTAAGTTTTATTAATTAATGCTAACTCAAAACTAAGTTAACTTCTACAGCATGAAAGTCAGAAAAACATCACATTACTTAACATAGTTCCTGGCAGAATGGCAAGGCAAGCAACATGCCAAGAAGTCATAATAAATTTGGAGGTTCCAGTCTTAAAGTGGTTTGGTCGAAAACCAGTAAAATAAAGTCGATTTATTAGCTCTCTTGATGAATGTGCTAAGGAATGTTATAATAATTTAATTTCTAAGGGTTTGAGACTGGGTTATTGGACGGAATCTGATGTGAAAAAGAAATTAATATCATCTGATGTAGGTCCAGCATACTTTTACTGCCTGCCTAAAATTCATAAAAATTTTAGTAAACCTCCGGGTAGACCAATCGTTTCAGCTAGAAAATATTTTTTACACAACTTGGGAGTAGTATTACATAAGGTATTACTTAAAGAAGTTGTTTGTCTACCATCATATATAAGAGTCTCTTTTGATTTTTTGAATAAAATAAAATCTATTGTATGGAGTGAAAGTATGTATTGGATCACATTAGATGCTAAGAGTCTGTATACTAGTATTCAACACAGATTTGGTTTAGAAGCAATATACAAAAGTATGGGGGACCATCCTTACACACATTATGTTCTTGACTTAGTTCAATTTTGCCTAGAAAATAATTATTTTTGTTTTAATGATATGATTTTTCATCAGATACAAGGGACAGCTATGGGTGCCCCATTCGCACCAATGTATGCTAATGTATTTATGGGCTTGGTTGAACAAGAATGTATCTATAAAAATGAATTTGTACAGAAATATGTTAAAATATATTATAGATACATAGATGATTTGATTTTTCTGTGTGATGATGGATTTAACAATATAAACCAATTTGTAAAAGAAATTCAACAAAATAGGTTTAATATTTCTTTTGAAGGATTACAATGTGGACATACAGTGAATTTTTTGGATATTAGGTTAATAGGACAAAGTGGCCATCCAATAATTACTAGTATACATAGAAAGTTTGGTATGCCACATGATTTTTTGAAGGCTACCAGTTGTCATCCTAACCAAACTATCCAGTCTTTGCCATATGGAGAGTTTCTAAGGATTTTGCGTCTATGTAACGATGACAATATATTTTTACAGGAAATCCAAACAACAAAAGAAATGTTTTTGAGAAGAGAATATGATGCTAGACTGCTTGAATTGGATATTCAGAAAGTAGTAGAATTAAGATACAATTCAGAGAATACTGATTATACTGGTTATGATAATAAATATTACACCAAAAATAAAAACAAAATAAATAATTTGGATAAAAATATTTTCTTAGTGTCTACTTATAATTTTTTTAGTAGTGATATTAAAAAATGCATTTTGCACTTTTGGGAATTTTTGAAAAATTTTGGGGAACTTAATAATTTAATGGAGAAAAAATTAATTTTTTCATATAAAAGAGGTAGAAGTTTAAGAGACATGGTAGTACATACAAAATTTTTAAAACCAGAGTGTAAAATGTATTATGAAATTTCTGATTTAGGAACGTTTCCATGTGTAAACTGTAGTATTTGTAGATATATAAAAAAAGTTTTCACAAGTATTAATAATGTTAGGTTTACTCCAGATGGTATATATAATTGTAAGACACAAAAAGTAATTTATGCTATAAAATGTGGGTGTAATAAGTTTTATATTGGTCAAACAAAAAGGATGTTCAAAGTAAGATTACTTGAACATTTAAGGGACATAAGGAATCAAAAAGCAGAAAGCCCATTAGCTTTACATTTTGGTGAATATCACAATGGCTTAAGTGATAGTTTGCAGGCTACTATTTTACAACAAGTAGCTGATACTGAAGCAAATGGCCTTATGGTTGAAAAGTCACTATTAAGTAAAGAAACTATTTTTATTTTAAAATATGGCACTTTGTTGCCTAATGGATTGAATATAGAGTGCTGCTGGAAAAGTGTGATTTGATTGATTGTATAATTGTATAATTAATTTTAATTGTTTTAATTGATGTCAGTATATAAAGTGTTTTACAATTGTGAAAGTTTACTCCTTGAAGGCTTACTGTGGCCGAGGCGCTAGAGAGAGAGAACAAACTTTTCTGTCTGTTTCATCAAGAGAGCTAATAAATCGACTTTATTTTACTGGTCTTGTGGTTTTCATTCATCTACCTTTCATCTGTTGCTGCTGGATTTGTTTTATCTATGGCCAGTGATCCTGCCTTAAATGTTCCACGTATGTTTAGAGAGGACAACGGTGGTACCTCTCAGCGAACATTGGATGGTTTCTTTAATACTAATCCTGACCGAAATATTGATCGATCCGAAAGGACTGCAAATACAGATGGTAATGGGGATATTCCAGCATGGGAGCGGTTTCTAGCTGAAACACGGAGCAAACATGTTAACAATCCATTTGCGAATATAGGAAAACGCTCCATGGATTTCCCTTCCGAGGTAAAGACTTTGGTTTCTAAATTGACTAATTTGATGAATAAAGAAACAGCTACGTTCTATAATTGTAATAGTTTACAAAGATATCTAGATTTAGATATCATTCATAGGGGCTTAAGGGCTATAAAATTTCCATCTGAACCCTTTATTGTGTCTTGCCCCACTGATAAAACTTTTCAGCATAAGTGGGAATCTGCAGCGCACCAATGCTCAAAGGAATGGATAAAAATTCTAGTGGAGAGAGACAATATTAAATTATTGAATTTAAAAAAAGACATTAACATGGTTTGCAATAATCTTGCGGCTTTGCTAGACAGAACCAAAATGGATTCTTGTCTTAGAGATATACAAGACAAGATTAGTGTGTTAGAAAAAAGAATTATAGACCAAAAAATGCATAAAATTCAAAGAGACCTCCGTGACTTTGATAGAGGCAATGTTTATTTGTATAGAGCCAATCAACGATCACGCTCTTCTGTACGTCCACCTAATGTTTCAAATAGAGACGATAACAGATGGGTCAGTACTACCAGTGCTGATGTGGCTAATCAGATGCCAGATAGACAAGCCTATGTCTCGGAATTAAGAGACTTTCCTGATTTACCCTCACCTGCCAACCAGGACTTTTTTCATGAACGCTTTCCAGACCGGTTTCGTTCAGCCGGTGAGTATGGTCAACAGCGGAAAAGAGGTTACGGAGAGCAGGAATTTCAGAGGGGAGGACAACAACGTCAATGGAGAGACACTAAAAGAACAAAATGGTACTAATATTTGTTGTACTAATATTGTGGTGAATTTGTCTGGTTGTCATGTGTCTGATAATATTGTGTCGATATTGAATTGTGGCTTGAAATTTGTGCCAACAGTATTGCCGAAAATACATGAATGGAAAATAGAAGTATTTAGATTCGTAAGGAAATTGCATTTATGGCATTATTTTAATAATACATGTAATGGAAAATTTAGTGAAAATGTTGGGCATGCTAACACTGATAGTGTAGAATATGATAGCGACTCCATAGAGTCTTGTGAGTCATTTGTTTCTTGTGTCAGTAATTTAAATGCTTATTACCCTATTGACACTTCTTGTTTAAGTGTAGCTAGCAATTTTATGCCTCCATTTATTCATGAAGGAATAAAAAAATTTCATGCAATGTTAGACTTTGAAATTGAGTATTTGCTAAGAAATTTACAGTATAACAATATTCAATATAATTTGTCTAAACAAGAATGGGGAGAGTTAACACAATTTTCTAAACAATGTGACTTAATAGTTAAGCCCTCTGACAAGGGCAATAAAATTGTGATTATGCACCATACACAGTATTTAAAGATGTGTCTAGATCTATTAAATGATGAAACAGTATATTGTGTAGTTCAAAAGGATGTTATAGAATGTGCTAAGGAATGTTATAATAATTTAATTTCTAAGGGTTTGAGACTGGGTTATTGGACGGAATCTGATGTGAAAAAGAAATTAATATCATCTGATGTAGGTCCAGCATACTTTTACTGCCTGCCTAAAATTCATAAAAATTTTAGTAAACCTCCAGGTAGACCAATCGTTTCAGCTAGAAAATATTTTTTACACAACTTGGGAGTAGTATTACATAAGGTATTACTTAAAGAAGTTGTTTGTCTACCATCATATATAAGAGACTCTTTTGATTTTTTGAATAAAATAAAATCTATTGTATGGAGTGAAAGTATGTATTGGATCACATTAGATGTTAAGAGTCTGTATACTAGTATTCAACACAGATTTGGTTTAGAAGCAATATACAAAAGTATGGGGGACCATCCTTACACACATTATGTTCTTGACTTAGTTCAATTTTGCCTAGAAAATAATTATTTTTGTTTTAATGATATGATTTTTCATCAGATACAAGGGACAGCTATGGGTGCCCCATTCGCACCAATGTATGCTAATGTATTTATGGGCTTGGTTGAACAAGAATGTATCTATAAAAATGAATTTGTACAGAAATATGTTAAAATATATTATAGATACATAGATGATTTGATTTTTCTGTGTGATGATGGATTTAACAATATAAACCAATTTGTAAAAGAAATTCAACAAAATAGGTTTAATATTTCTTTTGAAGGATTACAATGTGGACATACAGTGAATTTTTTGGATATTAGGTTAATAGGACAAAGTGGCCATCCAATAATTACTAGTATACATAGAAAGTTTGGTATGCCACATGATTTTTTGAAGGCTACCAGTTGTCATCCTAACCAAACTATCCAGTCTTTGCCATATGGAGAGTTTCTAAGGATTTCGCATCTATGTAACGATGACAATATATTTTTACAGGAAATCCAAACAACAAAAGAAATGTTTTTGAGAAGAGAATATGATGCTAGACTGCTTGAATTGGATATTCAGAAAGTAGTAGAATTAAGATACAATTCAGAGAATACTGGTTATACTGGTTATGATAATAAATATTACACCAAAAATAAAAACAAAATAAATAATTTGGATAAAAATATTTTCTTAGTGTCTACTTATAATTTTTTTAGTAGTGATATTAAAAAATGCATTTTGCATTTTTGGGAATTTTTGAAAAATTTTGGGGAACTTAATAATTTAATGGAGAAAAAAATTATTTTTTCATATAAAAGAGGTAGAAGTTTAAGAGACATGGTAGTACATACAAAATTTTTAAAACCAGAGTGTAAAATGTATTATGAAATTTCTGATTTAGGAACGTTTCCATGTGGAAACTGTAGTATTTGTAGATATATAAAAAAAGTTTTCACAAGTATTAATAATGTTAGGTTTACTCCAGATGGTATATATAATTGTAAGACACAAAAAGTAATTTATGCTATAAAATGTGGGTGTAATAAGTTTTATATTGGTCAAACAAAAAGGATGTTCAAAGTAAGATTACTTGAACATTTAAGGGACATAAGGAATCAAAAAGCAGAAAGCCCATTAGCTTTACATTTTGGTGAATATCACAATGGCTTAAGTGATAGTTTGCAGGCTACTATTTTACAACAAGTAGCTGATACTGAAGCAAATGGCCTTATGGTTGAAAAGTCACTATTAAGTAAAGAAACTATTTTTATTTTAAAATATGGCACTTTGTTGCCTAATGGATTGAATATAGAGTGCTGCTGGAAAAGTGTGATTTGATTGATTGTATAATTGTATAATTAATTTTAATTGTTTTAATTGATGTCAGTATATAAAGTGTTTTACAATTGTGAAAGTTTACTCCTTGAAGGCTTACTGTGGCCGAGGCGCTAGAGAGAGAACAAACTTTTTTGTCTGTTTCATCAAGAGAGCTAATAAATCGACTTTATTTTACTGGTCTTGTGGTTTTCGTTCATCTACCTTTCATCTGTTGATGTTAAAGTGGTTTGGTCCTTGCTGGACACAGTAGAATAGTTCTGTTTTCTCTATCAACTCTATGTTTGGGGAGATCCACAAAACAGTTGATACTTCCTGGCATTTGGATGCTGGCTCTTTTAATAGGTTAAAGTCTAGTTCAGCTGCAGCGGAATCCTGGTTAACTGCTCCTGTCTGGCACATTCAACTTCCCCTTATTGAGAATGGATCTACCTTTTTGAATTTGCCAGTCCCAGAGTTGGAGAGATGCAATATCACAGTCTTTGGTTACTTCTCCAGAAAGTTGAAAGCTATGTCAGTCCTTCAGCAGGATAGTTTCAGTGCCTGTCAGCAAACAGCAGGCAAGTATGACTGGAACAAGAAGATAACATTTAAAAGTCTGAAATCGCTGGCTGACTCAAAGTCTGACTGACTGAGCAGAATGTCTTAAGAGTGTCTTTTCCAAAATGACTGGAAGTCAAATGATTGAAAGCTCAGTTCTACTGCAGTATATATCTTTGTAGGACAGAGTGTGGATGGAATTTCCTTTGTTCTGTCTCTGCAGTGGAGTACTCTGCAGGAGTACAGTCTTTGCCTCAGCTGTTTATTTTACCACTGTGTGTTATCTCTTTGATTAACAACACTTCTTTAAAAAGGAGGGAATTGCAGAAATTACTTTCTTTACATCCTATGAACATATTACCCCTTTCTGTCTTTTTAACACCTTAATGTCGGAGAAGCAGTTTCATCCATCAGCTCAGTGGTTTTGTTTGTTTATGGCATCTCTATGACTGTGTTAACAGAATCTTAAAAGAAGGGGAAGCACGAACATCCTGGAAGAAAGCTGTGGTGTCTGTAATACCTAAAGAAGTTAAAGACCCAGCAGACCCAGCTTCATTTAGGACCATTTCAAATTTAAGCAATGATTATAAAGTGCTTATGTCTATAACAGCTAAAAGAATGGCAAATGTGATCCAACATTTGATAGATATGGCTCAATGTGGTTTGGTGGAGGGGAGGCAAACATTTGATAACATTAACAGAACAAAGATAATCCACAGGGAAGCAGAATGTAAGAAAATACTACTGTTGTTGGTGGGTCTTGGTGCAGAAAACAAAGTCCCAGCTTACTGTGATAAATAAGTAGGGCACTCGAAGCATTTGCATGCCTTGATACAAGAATATGGTTAATTAGGATATAAGAGAGATCGGAGCAAAAATTTAAGTGGGAAGTCTCCTTTCTGGCAAGTTGTGTCTGAACAGAGAAATAGACAGGGGTGGACTCTTTCCCCTTTGTTACATGCTTTATATGTAGTACCACTGGCACAGAAAATAAGGGACTCAGGAATTCAAGGATGTAATGGGTATGGTAATCAAGAAAAGTTGGTTTTATTTGCAAACATTATTATTTTGTACCTGCTAAAACCAGAAAAAGAGATCTCTGTATTGTGGAACGTTTTGATACAGTTTCAAATTATGTACCTACACATGAATTGTCCAGCAATATCCATACTTATGGGGACATAATAAAATGTGAAGCATTTAAGAGTATGGACTAAAGAGAATTCTGTTATGGCATCTAAGGATATGTGGAAAGAGACTAAACAAAAGATAATAAAAAAACTCAAAAACTGGACGCTCTTGTTTATGGATATGGATAGCAGGATATAAGCAGTGAAAATGTTTTTAGTCCATTTAATATTATATATACATCAGACATATTTTTAATCAACAAGAGCAGGAGTTGTGGACAATAAGCAAACAGTTGAAGGATTTTATCTGGAATGGGAAGGGCAAGGGTGAAGGAGGATAAGCTGATCCTTCTAATAGACAAGGTGGATTGGGGGGTTTGAATGCAAATTCTTAAGGAGAACAACAGCCAAAGAATGTGATATTCATAAGTAGCAGAAAGTATTCTAAGAACTAAGCCAAGATGAGAAAGGAGAAATGGGATTTTGCTGACTTGAAGGGATATTTTAGACCTACACTGTTAAGGCTCATATGCATAACACAAGCAGAAAACTATAATTCAGATGGAAAGGGATGATGATGAAGCAGGGGAGAAATTCAACAAATAAGGAAAGTGTGGGATTTGGGATGCAGATCCTTAAGGAGTATAATAGCCACAGAATGTTATATTCATAAGTAGCAGAAAGTATTCTAAGAACTAACCAAAATGAGAATGGGTAAATGAGAAACATTATTTTGCAAATAAGAATAACTGCAATTGGGGTACAGAAAATAGACAAGAGGGGGCTGGAATTTACTGGAGAAAACTGGCAAAGGAACCAAGGTATTGGGAGCAAATAACTAGACTGGGGAAAGGTAAGAGAATAGGAAGAAACCACAAAGACATTTGGATTGCAGGCTAGTGACTACCTTCCCTATCAGGGACTGATATCCGAGTAAAGGCAAAAGAAAGGAGAATCCTAAATGAAAGACCTGCTCTGGTAAAGTTTTCAGATGAATCTACAACAGAAGCTTCTGTTAAAAAAAGGGATCATTAGTAGAACATTTACAATATTGCACAATGAATCAATCAGAGCAGGCTAGAAAAGCTTGAGAAGAGAGACTGGATAAGCAATTTACAAGGAAACATTGTGAGGACATATGTATGTCTCCCAGATATGCAAAGTCTAGAAAAGTTAGGATTTTTGCTTGGAAGTGTTTGCATATGCATTTTAATACCCCACGCAGACGTCTAAAGAATTTGTCCTAGACAGAAAATGCTGGAGGTGTGATAGGGAAGAAAGAGGTAATGGAAAATATGTTTTGTGAGTGTAATGAGTTAGCAAACTAAAAAATGTCCTACAGAGTACTCTGTCAGAAATACTGGGTGAGCAAATGGGCGTAACTAAGAAAATGATTTTTTTTTTTTTTTACCTGAGTTACAGCATCTGACTTGCCTGGGTACAGTAGGGCCTTAAGTTTATTTCTGGTGACTGTCAAAAAAAGCAATTACTAGAAAATGGAAATCAAAGTCTAAACCAATTATATTTGAAGTACTGAGTATTGTAACATAGACAAAAAAGGGATCTTTAGAAAAGGGGAAGAGTAACCCATATAGAAAAAAAATGGAAATAGTGGGAACAATACATGCAGAATAATGTTTTGTAGGAGAAGTGAGGTTTAAGGTAAGGCAGGAATTGATCAATTTATGTAATGCTGACCTGTTGATAAATGTACATAATAATATATATGATGTATAATGTCTGCAACTGGAAATGTTAATACTGGGATTGCTACCTATCGTTGTGGCCTAAACCGGACCAAGGCAACAACCCTCGCACCACCCCAAACCCACCAATCTCCTACCCTCTCCCCATTCACTTTCTGCCCATTTTGTGATGCCATAGGCATGTCAGGGGGAGGATGAACATCTTTTCCAGGTTTGTGATGCTTTTTTTTTAAAGAAAAGCATAGTGAATCTCCCTATTTAATAAATTCTGACAGTCTTTTTGTTTTTTAAAACAGAATATCGGAGTTTGCACAGTATTTTCTTGGTTACCAGACAATCAGTTTGATTTCTCAATAGTCCAGAAAAAAAAAACAGACAAGTATTTATGTGAAAAAAAAAAAACATTTCCTTCTGAGAAATATGGTTCAGAAAATTATTGTCTCCTACTGGCTTTGCACCTGAATTTTGCTTGAATGGATGCCCCAAGCTAGATTTTAGGTGTCCTAGGTCATAACTTGATTTTCTAGCAAGTATAGAAAGAAACCTCCCTTGCTTTGGATCCATGTGTCTCTTCACCATAGGATTTCCTTTTTTATGCATGGAAAAAGCTTTTTATCTTATAGTTCAAGGGATGTTGGTGCTGGCACCAAACATTTGTCAGGTACCATTAGATTTTCATCATATGCAACCTGCAATGGGAATCATTAAAATGCCACAGGCCATGTACTCCAGAGCAGTTAGGATCTCTCTGGCTGTCACAGAAACATGATGAAGCAGGGAATGGAAGCAGTGGGTGAAGAAGTCTTATTTTTTTCTTGTGGTAGGAATGCAATCCACTTGTCAGTGACTAGAAGAGTTCTTAAGAAAACTAGTCTCCAAGTGGAGGTCAAATCTGTCTTCTTTAAACTGAGGGTGAACCTAGGCTTGAGAGTCACACCTGCTTCTTGCTGATTCCCTACGGGTTGGGGTCCACTAAGCCTGGTCTGCTTGACATCTTCTTTGCTACCTCTGTTGTTTATTTCTTCTGGTCCCCTTTACTCTTTACCTAGGCTTGGACACAGGACAGGACCAGGGCTTGGTAGTGTAATTCCTACTAAACTTTGGTTGCTGAACCTACAAAAAGTCCTTTATAGTCTGCAGGGACTTAGCATCTTCCTGTAGTTCTTTTAAAAATGCTTGGGTCCAAACAAAAAAAATCCTTGTCAATAGGAATATCCAAGATTTCACATTTAACATGCTCAGGAAGGGACTGGTCTTTTCACCAAGCATGCCTCCTGATAACAGACTTAAAATTAGACATCCTACTAGATTCTTCTAACTCATCAAAGCTGCATTATAAAGAATGCTTTGCAACCTGAGAGCAACAATTATCTATAGTAAGAATTCTATCCTCCAACCCCTCCAGCTTTTCACTCATCTGGTCCAAGACCTTTTTCTCAGTTGGGAAGGGATTTATAGAGGTGCTTCCCTTGGCTACCTTGGGAAATGGGCCCGAAGAAACACCTCAGGGTCTACCACTGGATGCTTAAAAAGGTGTTTTGTGGAAGTCTAAAGTCTTGTGCTCAGGAAGCCTTAAGAAATTCTCTAGGCCTTTTCTTAGATTGGGGTAATCCTCATGACTGAAGAACTCCGTCATCTTATGGAGTGTTTCCCCACATCTTATATCATCAGATAGTGAGGCTGAGATAAGATTTTCATCTGACTCTGAATCAGTATATAAACCACTGGGAATGTGGTCTACATATGCCAACTCATCTTCATCAGAATCATAACAATCGTTGGATCCTGGGAGAAGGCCCAGCATTCTTTTGCTAGGAAATGATTCTGTATAACAGGTGTCCTGCTATGGCCAAAATGTCTGCATCTCAAAACATCTATGAGATCCTCAGCCATCTTGACAAGGTCCTGTGTGTAGGCCTGGTGAGACTGAGATCCAGAAAGGCCTAGGTTTAGGCAAGCCAAATGCAGCCCTCTTTGGTTTGGCCTCTGGGTCGAGATTTGTGCATGGTATCAGATGTATGCAGTCCAAGCTGTGTACAGCATCTGTGGCATGCACCCAGTCAGCTGAAGCTTCCTCTCTCAAATGGGGGATTCTTCCCTCCCCTCAGTAGTCTTAGAATTGGAGTTGGAAGCTGGAACCTTCGCAGTGATCCCTCACACATCTGATGAACCAGGTCCTTTGGTCCATGCAGACACTGAGGGGACCAATGTCATAACAGTCTCCAAAAGGAACGTAAAGACCTCAGTCACATGCTTAGTCAGTGGAGGGGACTGAGAAAGCATTACTTCTCTTTTGACAATCATGACCCTGGGTGGAATGACCAATGCTGATCATCTGTCTGCAACCCTAACTTGCTTAAGATGCTTCTCTTTATAAGGAAGCTTGAGCTCAGAATGACTGGCAGATGGTATAGTGCATGTGGGCCTCTGATGCTCCCTTTCTTTCTTCAAGTATTTCTCTAGCGATTTTGCACAAATCTTGATTGCCCTGGAATTAAAGTAGGCATACTGGGGACAGTTGGATACATTTGCTTCAGGCACAGGCAAAAAAATGACACAAGAGTGCGGAAATCCTGGTGATGGATTTGGTTCTGACACTCTTAGCAAATATTTGTCTTGGCAAATGACATCTAACAACACAGAAGACAATAATAAGGAAAACGGTTCCACAAACAAGGTACTTATCTTTATCAGGGTTCTAAAATCTGGCTTTGGACAGAATGCCGATACTACAAACCTATATTGGGAACTGAAGGCAATAAAGAACTGAGAAAATGACACCATCCAACAGCCCTTACATCCTGACATTCTGACATCTGAGAGAAGGGCATCTGCTGGGCTTGGAAGAGAGAAAAGGTCTCTGATATTTCAGCCTGCCAATGACTTCCATAGTAGGAAATCCCAAGGGGTTACTACTGCATCAGTGAAACATGATAAGCTTCTGAGAAGAAGAAAGAGAAGTCCCTAAGGCTGGGCTATCTGAATTACAAGAGAAGCCCCTACTGTGCGAGTTTTGAGATGAGATTTCCCACTGTGAGTACTACAAACATATTACAAAGTGTTTGGTATTCTTATAGTATACATTTATGTTTTTTACAGCACAGACATTCTGCAAAGTAAAAGCTAATATCAAGGGGCTCTGGCTGACTAAATTTGAAGATGCCTGGGATGACATGCTTGACAGGCCACGATGCTTTGCCAGAGATGGCCTGCACCTGTCACCCCTGGGATTCCAGATACTGGCCAATGCTCTTGCCAACCCCATAGTGCCTTTTTTAGGCAAGGCATAAAAGACAAACCTACCACCATAAGAACTACAAGTGACAAAAAACTGAGGGCAATGCTGCTCAATGCCAGGAGTCTAAACCTCAAAATGCACTCACTCAAGGCACTCCTCAAATTTGAGAACATCGATATCTGTGCAGTGACTGAGACCTGGTTCAAGGCTCCAGAGAGCACCCCAGCACTACCAGGCTATAATTCATACCACATGTTTCAACCACAAAACCCGGACTGAAACACTAAGGGTGGAGGTGTTTCCATATTCATCAAGGATACCCACACCTCCAGGCTAGCTGCACAACACAATGCCTCTGAGATCATCCAAGTACAACTAACCGTGGGCAAAAATGCATTCCAAATTGTATCTTGTTATAGATCCCCCACCATGACCCAGGACCCACATTCCTCGTTCCTGGAGATATTAGAAAAAATGAGGGTCCAACCAAGTACCCTAATCATGGGCGATTTCAATTACCTGAACATAAACTGGGAAAACTACTCTTGTACTAATCCCCTTGCTCAACAATTCTTGGAATTTATATACTCTAATGACATGGATCACCATGTCAACACCCCCACCAGGGGCAACAATATTCTGGACCTGGTCATTACCAACACGGGTGACCGGTGCTCAATGCCCGAGATAAACTCCTCGCTGGTTAAATCAGACCATAAACTAATCACCCTAGATATCCACATCCCGACCCCACCCCCACACAAGGAAACCATAGTAAAAAATTTCTCCAAAGCAAACTTCATGCTGCTCAAAACAGAAGTGACTAACTTTGCGATGCCTGTGCAGACAGATAATACAGTCGCGACTGCTGAATCCTGTACAAAAGCACTCTACAAACACCTGCATGACTGCATGGATCGTGCTATCCCTAACAAAACCAAGACGCTATCCTCCAAAAAAAGGAAGCCAATCTGGTAGTCCCCTGCCATTAACAAACTCTACAACAGAAAGAAGAAAGAGTTGCAAAAGAGAGTAAAAACCCACGAATGAAGGACCTCCATGACGAGCCTCAGTAAGAAGCTAAGATCCCTCATAAAATCCTCCATAGTGAATTTTGAAAAAAAAAATTGCCACGGATTCCAAAGACAACCACAAGGCATTCTTTAGCTATGTCAAGAATCTCCATGGCAATACCCAGATCTGCACTGAGCTACAGCAGAATGGCACAAAATATACAGAGCCAACTGATATTGCCAACATCTTGGCAGACAAGTTCAGTGCTAACTTTACTCCCCTCTCACCCCCCCAAAGGGCCTATAACTATACCAAATGATTGTAGAGCACCGTTAATCACAAACACGCAGGTAAAAATGGCACTCTCTAAAGCCATTAGAACCTAGAAACACAATACAGCATGAAGAAGTGAGGAAGGATTCTTGCATGTTTATCTGGAATTCAGATAGTGTGGGAGGGAATTCACTTTTATTAAGAACTCCCTAACAACTGGGAAAAGACCCTGCCTACAAAAGGTTCCGATTTCGTCATCCTAAGGTCATCCTGATGAAATGTATTCGCTGCATTCTAGTTTGCTGTCCCAGCACTAGATTTACTAGCCTATTGGTAGGGTGGCCTAATGGTTAAGGTGTTTGCCTTATAAACACAAGGTGTAAGGTTTGGGTCTCACCAGGGATAATTGGCTAGGCTTAAAATGGCTTGCAAGGGCAGTTAGCTTAGTACTAATCTCTGAACCTCTATGGTAAGGTAATCAAGAAGTATAAATAATAAAGTCATCTAAACAAGGAAAACTGTGGATATCCTGTAGTCTGCAGTGGGCCACTACTGGGGATAGACATTGTAAAAACTCTGGGTGAAGTGGATACCCAAAGAGGTAATGCAGATAACTGACAGTGTGCCTCATACACACAATATCTTAGAAATGTCTTGAAGTTGCTTGCAATTGAAATATAATGGTAAGAATCATTGAGGTCTATTGCCATAAGGCTCTGATATGTGATCAGAGCTAATACTGTATAAAGGGTCAACATCTTGAACTTTGGAATCTTTACAAAAACAGTGAGGGATGAAATATCCAAAAGTGGTCTCCAAGAGTTCCCCTTCTTTAGAACCAGAAACATTCTGGAATGAAAGACATTTCCTATCTGATCTGCAGGGACATGCTCTATGACTCCTGACTCTACTATGTGTGGAGCACTGGGGGAAACAATTCTGTTTGACCTGGTGTCTGAGGGGGGGAGAAGGAGGGGGCTTTGCTATCCATTGCCAACTGTAACCTCCTTGAATAACCCTCAGAACCCATTTGTCTGAAACATTCTTTTGCTAAAATGGAAAATGGAGAATTTAGAATCAGTCTGAAAAGGAAAGAGATGCTGTAGCAGCACTTTGGCTTCCAGCAAAGTCATTCTGAGGATGGCACCAGATCCTGTTTTGGGAAAGTATCCTTCTTTTTAGGATTTTCATTAGAAACATCATGCCATGCCATCTTGTGTACATGTATGTCTGTTAGCTGGAGGCACTGCTTGTTTGTCTGTCTTTTAAATAAAGCAGGGGATTTGGAGGGAAAAAAATTGTGACCTGAAAAATTCTATAAACTCACTGCATCTATTTATTTCTCTCATGGGCCTGCAAAGTAGAATGCTTATATAAAATGTTCTTATGTGGAGGGAGTTCAGAATTTCTGACTTTAAGTCATTTGAAAACATTTGGTTATGTAACCAGACAAATCTTCTCATGACTGTGGCTAAAGGACACCCAAGTTAACTGCATACTGATCAACAACTTAACTTCAGCTATTCCAGTGTGGAAACAGAAACTGAATCAAAAAAGTGCATTGAAACTGTTTTGGGGTAAAATTCAGTTACTGGCTAGTAAGTACACTAGCTGGATAACAGAAAAGAAGAAATTTAAAGAATCTGGAAGAAAATCAACCAGAAAATGTGAAGAGAAAATACTGTCTGGGAAGGATTCTGCAGCTAAAAGCATTTCAAGCTTCAGCTTTGGTTCAAGAGATGGCTTCCAGTAATTTAGAGGGAGGAAAAATTAATCAAATGAATTCAGAGTTGAATAAGATAAATGAAACATCAAATGAATGGGTCTATTCAAATAATAAAAGGCTGGAAAAATGGAAGAAGGTTTAACTAGCTGTTTAGATGAACAGATAAAACTGCAAAAATCAAAGGATGAAATGAAAAAAACATGGCCGAGTATGAAGCTTCTCAAAAAAAAAAACAGTCAAGTTAGAAGACGGAGCATGTAGTGAAAACCTGAGATTTTCTGCCGTACCAGTGAAACTAGAAGGAACAGACTGCATTAACTTTACAAAAGCACAAATAAGCAACTGGACTGATGTTCCACAGCAGTATTTGTTAATTGAAAGTGTACATCAAATGCATGCTGCAAACCTGGCCATGCGAAAGCAGCCAAGTCCTACGTTAGTAAAGATGCAATCATATCAGCAGAAAGTGTTGATCTTGACAAACGTGTGCAGAAGGGAAAACTCTTACAAACTGGAGAGAGCAGAGTGTTTGTGGAAAATGATTATTCACTGTACACGAGGAAGAAGAGAAGGACATTTACCCTGGCAATCAGGGCATGTCGAGAGGCAGGTGTGAGATTCAATCTGCTGTAGCCAGCTGTCTTCAGTGTATTTTTTCCTGGAGGACCAAAGACCTTTTTTGATTCAGAAAATAATAAGGAAGAAATAAAGATCCAAAAAAGTGAGCCAGCAAACAGAGGGGGGTTCTGTTTCTCATTCTTCTCTCGGTAAAGTTCATAGAGTCACTATGCCAATGAAACCTTTTCCAACATTCTAAAGCAAAATGTTTGACAGACAGAAAAAAGCACAGGAACTGACTAGACGATTTATGAGTACCTTGGATTTGAACCAGAGTCTGGTTGGGAGATGAAGATGAACAGGAAGAAGACCACCAGTACTGAAATTAGTAAATAAATGGGAGACTATAAAGCATCAGTCACATTGATGAAATATGGCTTTGCATGAAAATGTGGATGAAAAAGATTAGACTTTTGTTGACTTTGTCAAATGTGTGGGTGGACTTGCTCCTGATAGAACTGTATAAAATTGTATAAAACATGTCATGATATAAACTGCATGTTATTGATACAGTAAAGCAATTCTACGCAATGTGTAATCAAGGGAATTTTAATTTTGGGGGAGTCCTTTCAGTGACTGTTGTATGTGTCAACTCATTCACTCCAATGGAACTCAGGAAGTTTGCACTGTAACTTCCAATGGGTGGAGCCTAAGCCTTTTGACAGAATCAAATTATGTCCTCACATTTCAAACAAATGTTCATATCTCTGGAACCATAGGGATTATGAAAGAAGTATAAATGGCAAACTATTCAGCACAAACTATTTTTATAGTGATATTATTCTTTAGGTTCTTGATCTTAAACAGAATTTTATAAGTTACAGTAAACACAGTAATTATTACATTTGTAATATTTTGTAAACAACTTACAATATCTCAGCAACCACTCAAGTTCCACACATACTGTCAGCAGCATTTTATTCACCCAGATGAGAACTTTCATATGAGACTAAGGAGTTCTGTCTGTGTTACTTGGATGTTGAGATACTTAGAAAAATGTGAGAATTATATCTATAAAATTTTATATTATAAAAACATCAGTTAATATCTATTTATCTGTACTAGACAGAGGTAAAATATTAATGCAATTTACCAGCGAAAAAACAACAAATAAAACACTAATAAAATAAGTTAAAAAGGGCCACAGCTCCAAAGGCAAACCAAAACTTTAATATGTGAGCACTTTTGTTCACTCAAATCAAATGAACTTTTTCAGAGAAATTCAAACAGTAAAACCCCTCCTTATATAACCATGAAATCACATGATCAATAAAATGCATTACATCATAAGTTTAAAACTGGTTGTTCAAAGGCATATACAGATTTATAAAGATATTTACATATACTTTAAAATAATTTTTAAGCACAAAGTGGAGCATTATTAAAATATAAAAACAATCAAAAAGGTCCATCCATACAAACCTATAAGTACATAAAATATTGTGTTATAAGAACATTCTATACTGAATTTCATAAATTCATTCAGGGTAATAAACTTTTAAGCTTGAGTAAACACATAACAGAACACTGCTCATTAAGGCCTGGATAACTATGCTCATTTAAAGTATGTTGCCAATATAACCCTTGTCTTTCAAGTAATAGGGATGTATGCCCACCTCTAGGGCTCTCCATCACCTGGTTGATCACCTTAAATTTAAAGTAGTGTCCACGGTAGTCCCTAATGTGGTTGGCCAAAATGTGTATAAATGTGTTCATAGATCCTTTCTTTGAACCTATGATCGGTTTTGCCGATATAAAATATCGGGCAGAGTTGACATCTTGACAAATATACTATGCTTTTAGAGTTACAGTCATATCTAGCAGTGAGCAAAAAATGCATATTAGCAATTGTATAGTCTAGACACCAGTCTTTTAACAGGGTGCCCCTTATAGGCTCACCATAAGGTGTATAGTAATCAAGCTGACAATATATCTATTCTTATCACTATTGTTATTGCTATGCATTGGGCAGAGTTGACATCTTGCCATATATACTGGTGTATCCTTATGGAAGACATAGATCTTAGATCTAAATTGGGGGCCCTACCAAAAGTTGCCTGTAGAAAAGGAGCTAACTTAAAAAATATATTGGAGAAAGAGCATAAATTGTACAACAGGAAACCAGGAATGGTTAAATGTGAGGCATGTGCCTATTGCAGGTATATGGATATAGGTAGGGACTATACAATTGCTAATAGGCATTTTTTGCTCACTGCTAGATATGACTGTAATGACTGGTATATTTGGCAAGATGTCAACTCTGCTCGGCATTTTATATCGGCAAAACCGATCGTAGGTTCAAAGAAAGGATGTATGAACAGATTTATAGTATAAATAGAAACAGAGAAAATAATGCTTTGGCCAACCACATTAGGGAATTCCCCTGGACATCACTTTAAATTTAAGGTGATCGACCAGGTAATGGAGAGTTTGCCAAGCGTTAAGATTAAATCTTTTAAGACCTTGTGCATAGCATGGTTTTGGAATTACTAATGCAAATATGAATAAGCAATATTTGATGCCTAGAGGCATCAGTAGGAGCTGACTGCAGATGTACCTGGAGACATCACTCGGATGTAATAAGTTAAAGTACTTTTTTAGTTGTAAAAAATAATGGCTTTAGTACAACAGAAAACAAGCTGGACAAAATCAAATTGTTTAATGTTAATATGCTATGATCTTGAGCTGCCGGGGTTGGCGTGTAAAAGTGTATTGATTATATTATGTGCAGAATTAAGATATTTTCTCTTATTTTTTCAAGGGTAAATGATGAGATTATTGCCCTTGGCTTAAGCTATAAAAAAGTGTTTTGTAAGCAAGTAGGCTTTAAAAATAAGGCAAAAATGATGAAAGCCATGAAAACTGCTAAGTATCGTACATCTGCAAAGGTATTAGCTTGTTTTTTTTCTGCTAGCAAATTGCAGTGGGAGTCAAGAAGTCTGCAGTGGAAGTCAGCTGTACATTCTGTGCTGAGCGAAACTGAATACGATTCATTGGTGAGTACTTTTCCATGGAGACAAGCTGCCTTCAGGTACAAGCAATTAAGCTTGAGCATTATAAGCTTTCTTTGTTGAGAGAAATGCAAAATTTACAGCTACAATGGCAAGCAGTTTGGTGAAAACAAAGATTGAAATTATTTTATTTATTTATTTATTGACATTTATTGACCAGAAAAGTCCACTGGGTCAGAAACCCATTTTCAGTGGATGCCTGGGGAGAAAAGCTCCACAAAGTATTACAAAGTATGCAAATTTAACATAAGTATAAACGAAGTTGCACTTAAAAAAGCAAAGATATGCAATACAGTATAGTACAGAGTTTACATTATTAAAAATGAAGGATCACAATATACAGGCAAAAAAAAGTTACAAATGTAAAAAGCAGAGATATGCAACAGTACCATTTATAGTGTGTGTTAGTGAAAAAAGCTGATTAACTGTGTACAAGACAGAAGTTATAGATCCTGCTATTAGACATTTCACATACAAAAATTAATTAAGGAACAGTTTTAAGGTGGCCTGTATGTTTTGCAGGGGCAGGAGGGGTAATTTAGGTAATGTGATTTTAATGCCGATTTAAAGGTATTTATACAGTCAATTTGAGTTATGTGGGAGGGTAAGGAATTACAAAGTTTAGCAATGCTATGGGAGTACAGACACTGTCCAGCTCTTTTGTTGGGTTTGGTTATGTTTAACAGCTGTTTGCATGAGGATTTTGGCGTTTGTGTAGGAGTATGTGGAAGTATAGGTTTGTAAGATGGAACTGAGTGCTGGGCAGGTGTTGGGTTTAAAAATTAGTTTGTGGGCTAAAGTTAGTTGGGTATAATAGAGATGGTGTGAAAACTCGTGCCAATTCAGTTCTTAAATAGCTTGGAAATGGTGTGAGTGGTTTGGCTTTCCTGAGGCAAATTTAGCTATTTTATAAGAGCAGGATTGTAGTTTACTACTGAGGGTTGAGTAAAGGTTAGTAAAGACAGCACTACCATATATAAGGGAAGGGATGAGTAAGGTATTGGCAAGTTTTGTTTTGGTGTGGTTGTCCAGGCAGAGTTTGTGATGATAAAGTTTGCTTAATTTAAAGTGTTTTCTTTTTATTGCATTGAGAATATGTGGCTCAAAGGTGAGTTTGTCATCTATTGTCATGCCTACCAGTTTAGCTGTTTTCACTATTTCAATTTCTGTACTATCTTTAGAAAAGATTTTGAAATCTATATCTGGTGGTTTTGTAGAGAAACGTTTAGTTTTTTGGGGGGTTAACAGCAGTTGTGCATTAGTTAGCCAAGATTTGATCAATGTGAAACCATATTGTGTAACTGTAAGGAGGTCCCAGAAATTATTGGAGGTAGATATTACTGTGGAATCATTGGCGTATTGAATGAGATTACCTAGTAGGGAAGCTTTGTGAAAATCATTGATGAATGTATTAAAGAGTAGTGACCCTAGACTGGGTCCTTGTGGGACTTCTATGTTGTTTGCTTGATAATCAGATTGTACATTATGCCATCTTACTGACTGTTCCCTGTTGTTTAGGTAAGAGGTAAACCAAATGAGACATTTGGGAGAGCATCCTGGTTTCGATAGATGGTTTAGTAGTTTAGTATATGATACTGTGTCAAAAGCCTTAGATAGATCCAGTAAGATTATTGAAGTAGGGTGACCAGCATCCAAGGCTTTGTTGAAATATCAGGGAATGAGAGCTGGACTGTGACAGTGCTATGCCCTGGATGGAACCCATGTTGGGTGGGGGCAAGAAGAGCATTATCAGAGAAGTGTTTAAGTAATTGTGTATGAACACATTTTTCTAAGATTTCTGATAATAGAGAAAGTAAAGAGATAGGCCAATAGTTAGAGAAATCATGGGAATTTTCCCCCTTTGTGTAATGGCATAATAATAGATTTTTTCCACAAATGGGGGCATAGCATTCTGAGATAGAGCAATTTATAAGAATGCTAATTGGATATGCGATCGCATTTGCTGCTAGTTGTAGATATTCTACAACTGCTAGATATTATGAGAGTTAATAAGACAGATCAGTCTCCCTAGCAGCCTTAACATTTTAATTTACTAAAAAGAAGAGTGTACAGTTTAGTTTTACTTAAAGATAGACCAATGCACTTTTTCTTAGGGCTAAACGTTCATGTTTTCTGAAAGCATACAAGCTGTTTTTCATATCTAGGAGATGAACAGAGATAAGAAAAGAACATACATCAATCAGTGTAAGTGAGAACACAGGCTGTAGCATATGCCTTAGCATGGGTAACCTTAACTTTAAATTAAGTAATGCCTGTGAATTTGGGACAATGGCCCCTTATCTGAAGGGTTAAACTTAACTTTTTGAAAATGTACATATTTTGTTTGTTTATTCTAAGCTAATAGGGAATGAGAGTGTTTTGAAATTATATTTAGTTTTTTATTTGAAGGTTTTCATTTAAAAAGTCTTGAAAATGTGGCAGAGATTCAAATGGAGATGAAAAGAAACAACTGCATAAAAGATTAGCCTGCCAAAAGGTATGTGCATTTAACACAACAGTAGGGCTGACAGAGGTTAAAGTACTGCAGAATAGGAAGAAATACACATTCAAAAAGCTGTCTTGTATAACAGGTGAGAGCAACAGCTTTATCATGCTGGCTACACTATCCATAACATCATGGAATGTAAATGGCCTTACAAGTATAGACAAAAAGAAAGGTCTATTGAGTTATATTAACAAATGCAGAGTGCAAATAAAAATGCTGCAAGAGACACATTTGGAAAGAAATCAGCATGTAAATTTGACAAAGAAAGGATTTCAGGGTGGATATTCAGGAGAATATCAGGGAAAAAGGAAAAGGGGAGTAATTATACTAATTGCTAGAGAGGCTTCGATAGTAATAGAACAGGGGAAAAAAGACAATAATGGTAGATTTGTGGTAGTAAGGGAATACTGGCAAAAGAGGAGGAGTATGCTGGCATGTATTTATATTCCACCAAAAACTGCTATTATAGAGCTTAAGAAAATTTGGAGAGAAATAATCATCTTTCATCATGGAATATTACTTAGAGGTGGGGACTGAAACCTGATTTGCGGTGAAAAAGATATTATTAAGAAGTTATAGAAATTATTTAGCATGGCTGACAGAGGTTAAAGTACTTTAGAATAAGAAGAATCTCACAGAACAAGAAGATGCAAACAAATGCAGTGCACTGAAGAGAAAATAAAGGAGTATCCAGGTAACATGCATGAGTTTATAAAGCTTGCTGTTAACCAGCTATTTTTGAGAATAACTCCACAGCACAAAAACTTTAGCACAATGACTCAGGCAAGATAATGTTGAAAGGGTCTGTCGCCAAATTTAGGGAACCTATAACAAGAAAATTAACCAGATATCCTGTAGAGGTTTTACAGATATTTCAAAAAATTTATTAAAGCATGTGGAAATCACGAAATAGTACAAACTGAAGAATTTATGGAAGCCTTAATGCCACAGTTAGAGGTAGATAAGGCTCAACAGCTAACTATTAGAGGAGAAGGTGATATGATAAAAACAGTGATGTATAATCATTCTTCAGGAAAGTCTCCATGAACATATGGCATTCCTGTGGAAGTCTGGAAATTAGGATCGAAGAAAGTGATAAAGATCTGGAAGATTTCAACAGTATTTTAAAAGGAGAGGAAGCACAAACATCGTAGAAGAAAGATGTGGTGGCTGTATTACCTAAGGATGGTAAAGATCCATCAGACCCAGCTTCATACAAACCCAAATTAAAGGTACGGTATCTAGGTCCAAGGAAGTCATTGTTCCACTACATTGGGTATTCATCAGACCTATCACTGAGTGCAATGTCCTCTTTGGTATGTACCTAACCAGGCATATCCTACAAATGGAATGTCCACAGAGGTTCCTGTTAAAATAATACAGGGCATAAGTAACATGCCCTATGTAGACCACCTGAAGGCCCTACTCCTGTATTCTGTCTGCTACAGGCTGTTCAGGGGAGATCTGTGCCTGGCATACAAGGGAATGTCAGACCCCACTCTGATGGACTTCCTGCACATCCACAAAACAAACAGCATTAGTATTACCCATTCTAATGACTTAAACCTTGCCTCTGATATAAATAGGACCTGCTGGAGAGAGAGGCATGTATCCCTAGAGACTATCCCTTCTCTGGAACAGACACCCCATCCATGTGAAGTAGAGTTCCTCCCCAACCCAATTAAAGTGTAACTTGGACATCTGGATGGGGAACTGTAAATTCATGCTTGGTTTGTCACCTATGTCTCTTATGGACATAGGCTCCTGTTTGTAAATGTTTCATCTTCCAAGCTCCTGCTTACACTTATCAAAGGCACCAGAACTTGTCAGAGATTTGGATAGATGGCTTAGGCTTAAAAAGGCCCTTGTGGTTGTTATCCTAGTGAATGCCTATGAACCACGATTATTAATTGTTTTTGTCTATACTATCTAAAATAATGGCAATGATGTTGCAAAAATTGACAGATATGGATCAATGTGGTTTTGTGGAGGGGAGGCAAACATTTGACAACATTAACAGAACAATGATGATCCATTTTGTCAGTGCAACAAGTTGGCAATTTTTAAAAATTCCTTACAGAGTACTTTGTCAGAAATATTGGGTGAGCAGAAGGCTGTAACTAAGGACATGATTGTTTGAGCTGGGACACATGATCTGAATTGCCTAGAGATAGTAAGGCCTTATTAAGTTTAATTCTGTTGGCTGTCAAAAAGCAACTAATAGAAAATGAAAATCAGAGTCTAAACCACCTGTATTTAACATATGGAGTATTATAAGAGAGATATGAGAACTTGAAGAGGGATCTTTAGAAAAGGGAGGAGCAAATTACATAGAAAAACATGTAAACTGTGGAAACAATACATGCAGAATAATGTTCACAAAATGGAGGAGTAGTGAGAGGTTTGAGTGAAGGCAAGAATTCAGCAATTTATGTGATGTCGGACTGATGATAATTACAAAGAGAAAGAAAATATATCTGATGAATAATGTATATAAATGGGAAAAATTAATATATTTTGGGAAAAATTAATATGGTTTGTTTTCTTTTCTGTTAATGTATGTTTTCCTGTGCCTTAAATGATAATTAAAGTAAATAAAAAAAGACTGTGGCTAAAAGCCTTGGAAACAGCAGAATTACAATTATATACACTTTTTAATGCATGTTCAGAAACATGAGATAAATTAGCATTGATCTGATTCAAGTAAGACCTCATTTTGGGAGACTGGGAAGCAGAAACTTCTCTCAAACTACTGGTACACTTAAGCATAAACTTCCACATACGGCCCTGGTAATTATGGATTCTGAAGGCTAAAGTAGAGGAAGAAAAGATTCTTTTGTCTACTCTGTTCCAAAGGTTTATTGTCTTTATCTCCAAGAACTGGGGTAGAGGTGGTAAGGCACCTGCTTGCATTAGCAGCAGTAGGAGAGATAGCAACTAGGTCTGCTCTAAGATGTGAAAAGAGATACATGTTAGATTGAGACACTTTAGAAAACGTATCTGCCTTTTTAAGTACAGATAGAGTGTCAAGAGCATTGTAGACAACATTAAAAGCATCCTCCAAGACTAGCAGAATAGGAGGAAAGGGTGCAGCATGCAGGGCTTCTTTTTCTAATAAATTGTAGCATCTGCCCAGTTCTGGCAGAACATCGACCTTTTTCTAAGCACTCATCCTTCAGTCTGGAGACGGTCTCAGAAAAGGAGAAAGTATCCATGTGTTCAAATTTGCTAACTGTCGAAAGAATCATAGTCTTGAGCTATGGAACCTTCAGGTGACAATACATGTCTCTTTCCACATCACAATCCTCTGAACAAATATATTGAATGGACAGAATAGGAAACAGGATGAGGTGCTCAATGTGCAGGATTAAAATCTTGGAAACAAACTCCTAGCTACATCATTTTTAGATACAGAAACTATATCCTTTCTGCTTCTTTGTTTTATAGGGACATCTCTGGATGAAGGAAAACACTTAACAGCTCAAGCAAGCGGTCTCTTTCCCTGGCCTCCCCAAGAAGATCCTCCCTGTGTGCCTCCAGCACCTAAATGGATGGTTCTCCCAAACCCACACTAGACACTGAACAGCTGAAGACGACATGTCTGACCACCGGCCCATACTGGCCAGCAATGCTACACTAAAGGGATGCAAGGGAACCAGTAATTGCTCTGAGGAACCAGCAACTGCCAGTGAAGAGTCCTGTACCACTATCTGAGGCAATGACTGAGGCCACAATATGGGCAAGGGCTCATACTTTAACTGCTTTTTTTTATATGTTGCGGGGGAAGGACCGGGTTATATATTCATCCTGTTGTGAGGGAAGAAGCCTGGTTGCTGGTAAGCTGCAGTAGAAGGGGTCACTTGGAAGATATGCAGTCACTTAGTTCATCTAAGCATCACACAACCCTTATAACATTTTTTGAATTCCCCAACATTACATAAGCAGCACACAATCCATTTCTATAAGTAAAACATTAATTTCTGTAAGTAAAACAGTCACAGTAGCTTGTCACAAACTATATATATAAGCATTACATACACACACACACACACACACACACACACACACACACACACACACACACACACACACACACACACACACACACGCACACACACACGCACGCGCACACACACACACACACACACACACACACACACACACACACACACACACACACACACACGCACACACACATACACACACAACTGTCTCAAATGTACAATTTTGGAAAATAAAACACACGTATATATTCAGATGAAAATAAGCCCCTATAACTAAAACTGATCTTGTGAGACTAGAAAGGAATTCCTAGATAGTTAATGTGGTATTCAATGAATGTCTGACAGACTTTCAAAAAAAAGCCATTGTTTTTAAAGACATATGTCTCAATTATGACAGAAAATAGTTAAAAAAAATTAAAAAATCTTTTAACAATACAAAATATTATGGAATTCCCAAAGGGGTCTTATCTGTCTGTCAGGAAAATTTAGCCCAACTTCTGATCTAGAAGTGCCACAGACATACATCTGCACGAGGCATGATGGCCATTACACTGGGGTCTGTAGAGAGTCAGAATGAGCAGTGCAGTCACTGGTCTGTGTGGCAGAGACAGGAGAAGGTATTTTAGAGATGAACAGGCTGTGGCCTGTAGGAAATTAGACAAGTATCAGAGACTTTTGCCTCAGAATTTGTGACTAGAAAGAGGTAATGATCCGAGTATCCTTATTATTTGAGATATGTTTACGTTAACATGGCTTGAAAAAACAATTATATTTATTCTTCATTTTCAAAATGGTGGATATTTCACTGTAAATAAAACAGAATTTTCAATGTGTGTGTGTGTGTGTGTGTGTGTGTGTGTGTGTGTGTATAAAAGATATAAACAAAGACACGCACACATGCACACAAGTAGAAAATTTCTACATGGGTTTAAGACAATCAAGCTACTTGCAAGTCAGAAGGTTGCAAACATGACAAATGAACGTATCTTGGTAACCCGATCCTACGTAGTCCCATTCTAACTGTTGTTTTTTATTTTGCTTTAGAGTACGTCAGTTATAATTTTCTAGTATCAATGTTTATTTAAGTTCTTGACCTGGTAATATTCCTGGTGCATTTTTGAACAACATGGCAGCACAACGTAGACCCAATCATTTGCATTTATTTCATTCATAAGAATCCAGCTATGTCCTCCCAATTGGAAACAAGCAAAGTTAACATAACTGCAAAAGGGGAGGAATTTAACCCAAGCTTCTTATTGCAGACCTCTCTGTTTAACATCACTTAAATGGATGCTGTCCGAATATGTTTTCCCAAAATTTTTATCAATAACATCTTCTGGTACATTAGATCATAACCAAACCCAACAAAAGAGCTGGACAATATCTGTACTCCCATAGCATTCCGAAATTTTGGAATTCCTTACCCTCCCACATAACACAAATTGGCTGTATAAAAACCTTGAAATCTGCACTAAAACCACATTACCTGAATAACCCCTCCTGACCCTGCAAAGCAAACAGGCCACCTTAAAACTGTTCCTTAATTAATTCTTGTACGTGAAATGTCTAATAGCAGGATCTATAACTTCTGTCTTGTACACAGTTATTCGAATTTTTTCACAAACGCACACTATAAATGGTATTGTTGCATATCTCTGCTTTTTACATATGTAACTTTCTTTGCCTGTATATTGTGATCCTAAAACTTTAATAATGTAAACTCTGTACTGTACTGAATTGCATATCTTTGCTTTTTTACATGTAACTTTGTTTATACTTATGTTAAAATTTGAATACTTTGTAATACTTTGTGGAGCTTTTGTCCCCGGGCCTACACTGAAAATGGGTTTCTGACTCAGGGGACTTTCCCGGTCAACAAATGTCAAATAAATAAATCTCAACATGGCTTCACTTAGACTATGCCAGACCAATTTGAGCAATTTCAATTCAAATGTAGTTGATAAAATGGATCTGTGATTATTGATGAACATTTTCAATATAGGTTTGTTCAAGGCGTCTGATAACATTACTCACAGTGGTATTGTTTCAGGTCAAGTCAGGTACACTCCAAACTAATTAAATTTGTAGTTACCAAAGATTAAAAATTGCTTCAGTGACAAAACCTATTCAATCCAAATTAACAGCTTATATGCCTTTTCACAAAATATTAATACTGAACTCTTAAGAATCAGTGCAGTTCCATTTCTATTCATTGTTTTCACAGCTTCTGTGTATGATTATGTCACAATTATTGTTCTTTGGTAGATGCAATTGTTAAATGATAGACTGATTTTTCAGAACTATTTAAGGGGTCTGTATATCTGGTTGTTGGAATTTCATATTAAAAATGTTCCGTCAGTCATGTTGGTACATATGACCCACGATACTTCTATACAATTAACACATAGATACATACAGGGATCTAGGGACAGTCCTGATGGATCATCTTACCATAATGCAGTTGATAAGAGATGTTGTTTCTTCATTTTAAGATCTATTACTTCTAGAAGGCTTTTGTTATGATACTGATATATAAATCCCTAAAAGGACTAGCAAATGAATACAGTACTTTGTTAATCAGGTACTACTCTAAACATTTTTAAAAAATCTGGGGAATATTTAAATATATTTTATTAAATGTATTTAAGGAGACCGGACATCTGAATACGTACCTAGGTTTTAAAGCTTAAAACAATACTTAGTTAACTAAAATCTGCTACAGAGAGACTTGTTACGTTATCAATGACACTCAGAGTCTAGCATGTCGTGGTCTTGTTTTAAATAACCACACTGAAGGAACAAGGAACAAAGGTTCATTACTCTCATTAAACCAAGATGGTATCTTAACTAAAACAAATGTTTACATTGTAAGATTGATGAGGTTTGGAATACATGTCCTCTGTCACTTCTAGCACACAAAAATATTTCAAACTTCAAAATAAACCTTGGGATCTTAGCTGGTAAAATTTAGAGCAAAATCCTCACAACAATAAAGATACCTGGCAGTGTCCTAGTGAGGTGTCAAGCTTTTGAAGCTTCAAAATTGTAACACTGCAATCTAGGGGACCTCTACAGAGATCTCTGCTCTAGTGATGAAGCCTGCCCCTGATTGAATAAAAAGGGCTTAATATTAAGGTATTCTGTGTATCAGAGTGTGAAGCTTTTACCTGAAGAAGAAAAAAAAGGGCTGTGTATTAAGGCATCCTACCTAACTGACTCCTACAGTACCTTTTGCAATTACATTCATGCAGTTAGTGTCCACCAAACTGAGACAACACATTTCAGAATTAAATTACATTTGAGGTACAACTCATGGGCTAGAAACAAGCACAATGAAAGTTATCATTAACAGGGAAATTTTGGCTATGATCAGTGGAGTAGAATTTTGTTACATGAAATCACAATGTGGCTTAATTCCAGCCATGGAAAAAAAACCTGTATGCCTTCAAACTGCCAGATGACAGACTCTGCAGTAGAGACAGGAAGACACTATTAAGGTACTACTTTAATTGGCTTATATCCTCAGAATCAAGAAATATGTGGTGGAAACTAATATTAAAACAGCAGACTACAAGGGAAAAGCAATCCATGGTTCCTTAGTCTACTGATCTTTTAAATTGAGCCTGTCAAATCTGTACCAGGTTTCCTTCAAATGGACATCCTCTAAATGTTATAAGATATGTTCACTCTCTGTTCCTTCACTACTGAGTGGGAAAAATGGCTCAAATTGTCACTGGGAACAACAAGTGGCAACTTTAACTCTATGGTATAAATAACATTTAAGGATTTTCAGCGAAAACACTACTAGGTGCTAATTGTTAGGGTAATGTTAGCTGTGTGTCAAAAGTGACAGAACATTGACTAAGACTCAGAAAGCCCTGATTTGGGCAGTGCCCTTGAGGGGACTATGTCACTCATGGAAGTGGGTAGTAGTCCAGCTCTGTACCTAGTGGACATACCTCTCAGTACTTGCACTGCACTCAGAGGAGACCTTAGGACAAAAACAACATCCCTTGATAACTGCCTGAATAACGGCTGTGCTTTGATTGTCCCTCTCCTAGTAGGGAATAAATGGGCAGGGTCCCAGCATTCAGCCAGATGGCAATTGGCAGGGGGGTCCATAAAAAACAGACTAAAGGTTGAACAGGCCAAGGGAAACCAATGATCCTTGCTTTGGTATTTGGTGACTATACGGGGACTTACAAGATCTGGCAACTTAGGCCTAGACACTGCTTGCAGTACTGAATGTGAGCACTTTCTTGTGATATGTAATAAGTGACAGGATAATCAAACAGTCATCAGATTTTGAGGGGGAAAATGTATGTAGCTTTAAGGACACTCCTTAAATTGAGCAGAATGTATGATAGCAAAGACCACAGTAGTAAATGTTCCTGCAGCAACAGATACTGAGATTTTTACTGAGTATGGAGAAGGAAGATTATAATGCAGGACCAAATTAAAAAAAATTCTTGAAGTAAAATTTAAAAAATGTACTTACCGGCCCATGGTTTCCAGTGTTGATTCTGTTAGATCATATGTAGGCATTATAATATCTTTTGTGTCACTTGAGCCACACCAAGAAAAGATTGGGTGAGGATCCTGTGTTGTTTTTCTCTTTTCTAAGGGCCAATCTCCCAGATTTACAAAAAATTCAATGTCTGGCAGTTTTACCTAATTAACAGACAAAAAAAGCATGTTATAAAATAAATGCTATACTATTTTTGCACCAGAGAATACTTTAAATATAATCAACAACTGATCATAAAATTACACATTTCAGAGAATACTTAATGCTAAAGTTATAAATTTAAAATATATTACATAATGATCTAATTGATGAGGTACTGAAAGAAGTAATGGCCATAAAATGGGAGATGGAATACAGTCTGCAAGGTTAACCATCTCTCTCTCATCAGATCAGTGCCTCAGGCACTGTTACAGCCCAGGAAATCCATATCCCACCTGTTTTTAACTGCAAAGGTTATCCCATGCAGAAATAAAAACTGTTACTGTAATTCCATTGCCTGTCCTCTTTACAGCATGACAGTTATGAGCCTGTGACCATTGTCAGTATTTATCAAAAGATCTGGAAAACACGGCCTACTAATATTTCATGCAATTTTAAAACAAGTGTGACAAAGGGAGATGCTGCTAGCTCGGCTACCTGTAATTTTGTAAATAATTATGTCATTTGTGAATATCCATATGATTCATATAAGATGCTTGTGTTACAACTGTATTAGAACTGTATGTCGTGTATATAGCAAACTGCTGGTACAGAAGTGTGTGTTGAAAATGTTTTTGCAAAGTGCTTAAATTGTATCCACAGTGTACCCTACTGGAAAAGAACAGAAATGTACATGCACTATTGTAACTGTTTAAAATGTATACAATATTTTAACAGTGGAAACTGGAATACAGGAGGTTAACTTCAAAAAAATAAGTGAAATTAAATTACTTTATGGCTAGGCCATAAAAGATGTTATATTTCAGTTTCGGTGCTTTGGGAAGACATAATGTCTGTATTAGACAGCGTACTGTACTATCTTTAAATGTGGAGGAATGTAAACTGTTTTATGACTTTCAGTATCTGTCAAAGATCTGAGGTCTATGTATTTTCACAGGTAGATGCTAAATGCTACCAGCTGCTATAAATGGTTGTTTTGGGCCTGGGGACTAGAAGTCAGATGACAAGAAATTATGTCAATCTGCAAGCTAGCCCTGCTGTAATATTTGAGATATTAATTTGAGAGGTCTCTTAGAGAGACACAGCATTCTGTATTCTGTCTTTGACCTGACAACACTAGAGAAGATCCAGTCACCACATCTGCCTTGCTCTGTAAGGAAGTTAACTAGGGTATAGTAATTCTCTTAGATATAGTCAGGAATATTGCAAAGCTTAGTTTAGATATTTTTCTTTATTTATTTCAGTCTGTCCTGCAATGTTTTAAATATTTCCTGTGATTTTGAACTCTGATGTCACTGCAAATATATAGCGAGTATTTTCTTGTTTATTATTTATTATTAAATATATTTAAACCTTTCATTGTGGCTGATCTGTGTACAGATATTTAAGCTCTGAGAGTACTTGTATATTTATTTGGTGACACTGTGTAGGGCACTCCTAATAGCCTTACTCTTGCTCAAACTACAGTTTGTATTAATGGTAAGATTACACAGTAAGATTGGACACCCTTTGTTAAGGGCCTTAAAGTAGCTGATAAGGAGCTGGCTGGTGGCAGTAATAACCACCTTATAGTCTGGGCAAAAGGGGGCATAGCTAGTAAACCTGTGCCAGCCTTTTCCAGGTGCGTGTGTGTGTGTGTGTGTGTGTGTGTGTGTGTGTGTGTGTGTGTGTGTGTGTGTGTGTGTGCAGGCTTGTGTACAAATCAAACCTCAAAGGGTGTCTGTGTCAGCTACTTGGGTAGGGACACAAAGCACTGGTTGGACAGAGAGGGTGCTGGAGGTCTTGGCTTGGCCAATCAGCTGAGATCTCAACTCTACAGCTGTGCCAGTGGGGAGTCTTATTGGGGATCTGGAGAAAGAGGTAAAAAACAGCCCCAGACTGATTGTGGTCTCTGTGTGCTCTTAAGGGAAATTGCATTTGATGCAGAGAGCTGCATCTGGTAATACTGTGTGTGTAACTTGTCATCATCTTAGTGTACGCCCCCCACTGTTGCCACCGATGAGGATTGAGGCTTCCTGATTACTGGTCCAGTGGTGGGGTGTCACAACAAATACTGTTTATTAGCCTAAATGTGTACAGATCTGTAAGGTATGGTGCTCACTTCCACAATGGACCTTCAAAAGAGACACTCTAACAGCACTATGGCAAATGACTTTTGCTGCTAATGTCAGTCCTTTGTTCTGCCACTTTTAATAACGGCTAGAGGGCCTGGGGAGAAAAGCTCCATGATTCAGTATTTACAAAAATATATTTTAAAATTCATAACTACAATGTTTACAATAATAAAGAAACAAAAACATTTAAGTAGTCCATAAAAGAAATGATGGCCTGAATAAAAATGATAACCAAGGAATGAAAAGTAAGCTGTGTACACTAACCATAAATGTAGATGTTCGAGTGTATTTACTGTTGCAGTCATCACACTTGGGTTATCTGCCTGCAGGTAAAAACAGGCAGCCGACGCCATTACATCAGTTTTTCATGCCCCAAATGTCAGGAGCTCCCCAAATGAGACAGAGAAGGGGGGAGAGAGAGAAAGAGCGAGAGATAGAGACAGAGAGACAAGGTTGCTGAAGGGTGGGAAACCAGGACTGCAACAGCGAATACACTCGAACATCTATATTTATGATAAGTGTAAACAACTGTACTATGTTCTTCGTGTTTCACTGTTGCAGTCATCACACATGGGTTGATTCCCAAAGCTGAAGAATGGGTGGAGGCAGTCACGAAGAGTTGGGGCTGGCTAGTATGCCCTGCAGTACTGCTGCTGCAAAACCTGCCCTGGATTTGGAAAAGATAAGCAGGTGGTAATGCCTGGTGAAGGTGTGAACAGAACTCTAGGTAGTAGCTTCCAGGATGTCCCTGGTAGGGACTCCCCAGAAGAATGCTGTAGAGGTTGAAGTTGCCCTAATGGAATGCATTCTGACCCCCAGAGGGGGTGGTTTCCCATGGTGTTTGTAACAGAAATGGATACAGTGTGCTATCCATTTGGAGATGGTTTGTATTGATATGGACTTGCCCTCTGCCCCTGGTGCAAAGCTGACTAGTAACTGGTCAGATTTTCTGAAGGGTTTAGTCCTATCAAGGTAGAATCTGAGCTGTCTGTGCATGTCTAAAGAGTGCAGGATCATTTCCCCTTTGTTTTGAGGATTACGGAAAAAGGTTGGCAAATGGATAGATTGGTTGAGAGCCACACTGGACACTACTTTAGGCATAAAAGTAGGGTTAGTCCTGAGGGAGACCCTGTCAGCATGAAAAATAATGAAGGGTTCCATGGCCAAAGTGTTTGTAGCTCAGACACTCTTCTAGCTGAGGTGATAGCCAGAAGCAAGGCTGTTTTCCAAGAGAAAAATTGTAACTCTGCTGACACTGCAGGCTCAAAGGGGGGTAGCGTGAGCCTCAATGAGTACCGGCGAACTGGTGACTAGCTTAACGGAAGCGTCATCGGTAGTTTTGGACCTGTGCGGTCTATCTCTGTTTTTATCCTTATGTTTTTTCAGAAGATCGGTAGATGGATGGCTTACCGAAGCCATTTCGGAATACAGAGATCGAGAGCGAAAGTATTTAGCTACAATAAGGGCCTGATGATGAATAGTTTGGGTGTTGAACAAAGCACAAAACCAACAGTGAGGTACATCGTGGTCTGGGCCTAAACAGATGACGCAGTAAGAATGGAAATCTCGTGTGTGGTATTTGCTTTCCACAGGCGAGACTATTGTTAACTTTTACTGACATCGATTAGAGCAAGAAAAAAGGATCCCCAACGGGGTATTTAGCTTTAGAAGACTTCAGGATGATTCAATTCAGAAATGAGAACTCCGGTAGCGGCCGACCGGCACTCGTGCAAACTGCTTCTGCTTCGAGTTACTCGGCAAGAAATAATGATGTAATGGCGTCGGCTGCCTGTTTTTATACCCCTGATGACCTGACGTCAGTCCTGAAGCGACAGCAACCGACACAGAAATACTAAGTCTCTGGTATTTGGGCTGACTGAGGGCTACCTGCAGGCAGATAACCCAAGTGTGTTGACTGCAACAGTGAAACATGAAGAACATCTGAGTCTTACTTTTTTTGTTATTTCAAAGGAGAAATAAGTTGCAAGTGAGGCTTAACTCTCAACACTGACAACATAGCAATTCACAATAAACTGTGAAGACAAATGCTTGTGAAGATCCATAAATCATATGTAAAGAATTGTACCAGACACCCTACCCTCTCGAGATAGTCACATTATGTTTATTAGATTGGGATGAAAATTAAGGAACAAATAGCCACAGTCACATATTTCAGGTTGCTGGTGTCATATGTATAAACAGCATGCCTCCTCACCCCTACCTCAAGACATAGCCAGTATACCTCATCTGGTGTCAGACTGGGATAAAACTGATAAAAACAAGTAGAACATAACATATTTCAACTTGCTGCTGTCCGACATATATAACTTAGTATGCTTTCTTAAAAACCATCAAAACGTAAGGCACTTTTACATGCTTCTGATATTTGATTGTTAAGAACATGAAAAAAAATAATTATCACAGTGACATTTCCAATTTGTTACTCCTACTCAGTACATTGCTCATATATGAGGTATAGTGACCCACTGTTCACATCCCTAAAATTTGTGGGGAAACAAAGAAGTAATGACAATACTGCCCTAGCTCAACACAGTATGTAGTGACCTAGGCACACCTCTGAAGTTTGGGAGGAAAATTAAAGAAATAATGACACTGTCCTCATCTTAGTCCCTCGAGAAAACTACAGTAACATTCTGTGTCACCTCTGTGAAGGGCCATGTTTAGACTCAGGGAGAGCTCACTACTGTGCCAAAATCCACTTATACAGCCTTGGGGTGAGGGAGCAGACAGAGTCCCAGAAACTCTAAAGGACTAGATGTTCTGTGATGCATTTTATGCCTAACTGTTTTTGTGAGATGACAAATGACAATAGAAACAGTTACCACACACTGCAGTTTTCCACGTTACACAAATCAGAAAGCCAGAATAATGAGCAAACAGCAGGAGACAGTCATTTTCTTCTACAGACAGCCCCAACAATTATATCATTGTTATGCATATCTCAGAAGACCAGTGAGAGATAATATAACAAGTCATTTTTATCAGACCTCTCAGCACTCCCTGATTTGGCATCATATTTCTGTTGTGGTTCATGTCCCTCATAAAATTTTTGATTTTCAGAAAAACTACTGAGGATTACACTCATTCAATAATGCCAGATATCAGAGGGGCCACGGTGGTGCAGCGGTTAGCGTTGTCATCTCACAGCAAGAGGTTCTCCCGTTTGATTCTCAGCTAGAGTGCCTTCTGTGTGGAGTCTGCATGTCCTCCCCGTGGTCGAGCGACATCTAAAGACATGCAGGTAGGTGCGTGCGTGCGTGAATGGGTGTGCCTTCTTTGAAGTTTGGGCATCGGGCTGGCAACTCGGCACAGTAAAAATCCACTGCCAATCATTAGCAGATTGTAGTTCCGCTGCGGCGACCCCTAACCGGGAAAAGTCGAAAGACAAAGATTAGAGTTTCATACTTATTGTTCAGAAAATGCACTGATGTGCAAAATCTGTTGCACTATTACATTAAATATATCACAGAAATATTTAACATTCTTCCACGACTTTAAGCCTTTGATCCCCTCACTCCATGTCTCATTCTTTTTTTGTTTGCATTCTCCTTTTGCAAAGTACTCTGCCAAAATAACTGACTGACCCCTGCCAGTAAACCTCCTCTTCTTTCTTCACATCACATAAACTCAAAGCACCATTCACTTTACACTTTAACTCGGTGGGCTTTTCTGCAATGGTCAAGTGTATGACTTGAATGGTCACATCCACTGCAGCACCTCCTCCTAGGGTACCTGCCTCGCTGTGGGCACATTTTCATTAAACAAGGGTACCTTGGGAAATTTACACATTTATTTATTTAGAGAAGCAAAACACCACACTTCATTAAGTATAAATTAACTGTGGAACTCAACCCCCCCCACCACCACCCTGGAAGAATGACGCCCTAGGTGGCCACCTAGCTGGCATATACTTAGGTTTTGCTTAACCTTGACTTGAGTGTGTCCAGCAAAAAAATGGCACTATCTTCTGTTATCCTCATTTCTTCAACTGAGAAATAAATAATGTACAAAAATGCTAAAGTGTCACCCACTAGTAACTGAACATGTTAAGTGTATTGATAACTGCATACAAATGATAAAAAACAGACTATTAAGATTATCCAAGGCAAACAGGCAGTGTAAGGGTATTCTTCCTATGTCACATGATCTTTCAATAATCTACTGCTATGGTAAGCATATCTGACAAAAGTATTATCTTTCATGTTAAGGAGGACTTTTGCAGAAATATAATAAATGGTCAAAATCCCGTGTAGCAGCGTTCTGTGTACGGTCCATGGTTGTGGACATGTTGTTAGAGTATTCCTGTGGAAATGGTTTAAAATTGTCCCTGCTTCTAGGCTTGAGACTTCATATCTTGATGTCTGATCCACTACATTTAAAATAGTGGATGATTGCAGTGTCTTGTTATATCTGGCACAGCAAAAGGCAAGTAACTTTGGTGAGGCTGTTTAAGTGATGGGGAAGCCTAGTTACCTTACGCGAAGAAAACAAACAGATAATCATTTCTTTTACTACATTCAGTAATATCCATGCAGTATCTGAGTAACCCATGAATAGCCAGGACAAGCAACATTTTTACTTTGTTTTCTTCTGCAGAAAAGAATACTGGTGGTTTAAGAAATTACGATGATGTCACCTTAGACATGAAGTATGGATTATTTTTAACTGCCACCCCTGCTGACAGAAACAATGTATAAACTGCATACATAACAGGCTTACACATCAAATGTTGTAGTTCTGAGATCCTTCCAGGCAAACTGACTGCTAACAAGATGAGTTTTCTAGTAAAGAAATTATAAGTGCATTGAACTTGATAGTTAAAAAGTTGGTAAAGCCAGATTTTCTATGATGTTGTATCTTTTCGGCTTTTCCCGGTTACGGGTCGCCACAGCGGAACTCCGGTCCACTAATGACTGGCAGTAGATTTTTACGTACTGAGTTGCCAGCCCTGATGTACAACCTTCAATGAAGGTACGCCTACTCACGCAAGTCTACACACAGAAGACGCTTTAGCTGAGAATCACATCTTACTGTGAGGCGACAACACTACCGCAGCACCACCACTGCAGATTTTCTATGATACTAGCATGGATTGGAAAAAAAGCTGCATGTAGAAGAGTTAAGTGCAGAAAGTCTTAAAATCTGGACTTCAGGAAACCTGCTAGAGGACGGTATGGAAGCTGAGACTACTCAAAAGTGTACCTTGCCTGGAAAATAAAACAGACTTGTTGCACTGAGATGATTCAGACAATTTACCAATTCAGGAATTAACTAGGCCTTCAGATTTATGTATGACAGAGTGCCCAAACTGAAAACATTTTCCACTTCAATAAGAAAGACTTCCTTGAAGAGTTTCTTCTAGAGAGTTTCAAAATTGGGATAATCTTTGATAAGAAAAGGCAGCTAGATGGAATCAGGTACAAATTTTCCATGCATAAAAAGGATATATTTTCAGATATGGGTAAAAAAAAGAGGGACAGGAGTGAAGGGACATGGCCTGTTTGCCCTTCTCAAGGGAGAGAAAGATTGCAGCCATAGGGTAACAGACTGGGATGGTGCAATTTCTTCATAGGTGTCTGAGAAACCACCTCCCGTGCCTCAAAAGGAGGGTATGCAGGGCTGCCTGATAGTGCTGACAATGTCCCTTGTGAAAGCAAGGGAATTCTGGGTGTGGAAGGCCCATTTCATGTTCCTTCCCTTGCTTAGTCAAGTGCATTGTAGGGCTACATAAAAGAAATACTATCAAATCACCCCTGATGGCTGCCTAAATGATGGCCCTTCACAGCAAAATCTTGCTGTTTGTGAAGCAAGTATGAAAGGGTCATTTGGCTAAGAGGGGACTGATGACTGGCAGGCAACAGGGGTAAACAGAGCAAAAAAAAACTATTTATGCAGTTCAACTAATTTATTTACATGTCTATGACAGAATATATAAGTACATGGTGATACAGTTGATCAAATGATTACAAGATCATAGGGATTACAAGACAAGTAAGTTAAGAGACTATTTGCACCTTGCCAATACAGACTCTTATTATGTACGTCCTACTTTTAGAAGAGATAAGTGGTTTGGTCCAGGAATGAATTTGCCAGTGCCCATCCAGTCATCTAGCTTTGTCATGAACGATGCAAAGTTGTCACTCTGTTTTACTTGTAATGGCAACTTGTCCCTCTATTGTGATTAACATATCTTGATGGAGATTTGAACCCTTAGCTCTTGTGTTTGTGCAGCTGTTGTTTTGTGGAGATGCAAGAAATAAGGGATGGGGTTCATAAGGGCACAGAATGCAAAATATAGATCTCCATGTAGGGGTTCGTAAGATACAGAGTATAGGGACAGGGTTTCAAGCCTGTTTGGTAAAGAGTCTCCAGGCTACTAATATGAGACTTTTTTGTGTGACTTGATTAAGACTGATCTAAAATAATGCATCAAATTATCTATATTAGCACATCTTCTAACCAAATGTCATTCATGCAAATATGAAGCGTTGTTATTGAAATAGCAGTGCTTCACAGAGTGGAAAAAATGAAATCATGTTAATTCGCTGAAGGTAGTTTTGGCGACAGTAAAAAGTTCAAAAACTTTCCACCAAAACTAACTCTGATGAACATAAGAAAATATTTTTTGCCCCCCTGCACCCCCCCTACACCCACAAACTTATATGTACCAACCCTGAGGCTGCACTACAGTAGAACAAATGTAAATCTTCACTACCGGCAAAGTTAGTTTCACTGAAGAGTGTGCCCACTTTTTAAATTTGGAAAAAAACAATTTCACCAACTTGACACATGCCCGTAAAAAAAAAACCTCACCAAAAGCTGAGAAATTCAAGGCCATTTTTGTTATCCTGGGGTTACAAAATTTACAAAGGACAACTAATGCCTCCCTTTTGTCACCACTTTCTGAACTGGGGAGAAGGTGGAAACCAAAATGCAGCCTATGAAACCATGGAAAACAGAAAGCATAATGCCTGTCTTCCATGCCCTGAGACAATGGATGCTGAAAGCAGTATAGAAGAAGTTCAGCAATGCTTTTTATGGCAAATACATTTGTTGTGTAACACTCAGGTGTGAAATTTGAAGACAAACTGCTGCATTTAGTTTCCATCTTAGTATGAACAGTAAAGATGTTATTCATATTTCACTTCTGCAGTAATGACTCTTGGGATTTCCTGCCTCCAGAAGCCTGAAGCTGATCTGAAATCTGGAGATCTTACCATACCCCACTGCCCGGCAGATGCCCTCTCCTGTGGATATCAGGATGCCAGTGGTATAAAGTATTGTCAGCTGGCACCATCTTCATGTCTTTCTTACCATCTGAAGTCTGATGATCATCTGTGTGTGCGTATATGCAGTATGTTGGTTCAGTCTGAAGGCCACAGAGATCAGATCAGTATCACATTGGGGAACATTTTCTTCAAATAGCTCTTCTTATTGAGAATTTTATGTAGGTGCCAATAAATGTAAATAGTCGTTTAAAGTGCAAGAAGCAAATTCTTCATAGGAGCTTCAACATTCTGTCCTTTTTTTTTTTCTGGGTCCAGAGCATGATATATCCAACTGTCCCCAGTGCACTTTTTCAGCACCTAAACTATCAAGTGTGGGGCCAAGCCCATTGACAAACAGAAGTCCTGCTCACGGCCTAGCTACTTCATGGTGTCTACCTATCCTACATCTGAGTTTGGAGTTACAAAAGTAGACAAGGAGCTTTCACACTCCCTTTCAGTGACTTTTGCTGCTATGGTGACATTTGGTGCGACTCCATGGGAGGCTGCCACGTCATCCTCAGCTCTGATGTCTGCTAATTCCAGAGACTATTTAGGTGCAAGTTGGGTCAGTAGCCCCTTTGCAGGCTCTGGTTTCTGAGACTAGCATACTAGTTACAGAGGGGAGGGTGGCATCCCCACATTATTCTCCATGAAGAGGATTCATTCTGACACCTTCCTGAAGCATAGGCACAGCTTCCAAAGCAAAAGCATCAAGTTCTTGGTCTGCTCCAGCCTCAGATGCATTGACCTTAAGCCCATTTTCCCGGGTCTACTACTGGGATATAGACAGAATGGCCAATGAGCTCATGAAATTTATGAGATACAGACAGTCATATCCGAAGAATAGCCCTATTCTAGGAACCTCCCTTAGTAAAAGATATAATCACACTTCCTCCCACAGGAGCTCTGCTACCTTAGACTCAGAAGAAGCAAGTCCCATGAAAGGATCCAAACCTCTGGAAGAAGCCCAAATAGCAATTCCACTTATTTTTCAATATTTCCTAAAATTATGCCTCCAGACAGAAGAAATTATGTGATATACCCTAGTGGGAAATGACTCCACAACTACTAGAGTAAATGGAAAAAAACATGTAGTTAATTGAAGGGCACAGTGATATGGATGAGGCTTGCCAGAGGGACATGTCAACAAAGCTCTGAAAAGCTTCAAATACAGAGGCTTCTCCAGAAGATGAAGCTTGAGCAAGGAAGTCAAGTTTGTCAAAGCCAAAATGGAACTATGACAATCACGTGGGACTTGGCTCTGCCTGACTTTCATAATGAACTTTGGAAAAAGGGGAAACTGGAGTAAAACATAAGTGCATCCTGGGGATCTTTCTGGAAGTACTGATCTCTTCGACATTTTCCCATAAAGGGATGAGGGAAAAGAAGTTGCTGCACTTGATGTTGGTCAAGGATTCAAAGAAATTACTGCAATTCTTCTTTAGTGATGGAAGAGCTTCAGTTCAAAAGATAAGCTGAGGGGACCACTCATGAGGCATCAATAAACACCGACTGAGCCTGTTTGCTAGAAAACTGGCTTCCCAAGGAATGTGTTTGGTAATCAGAAAGTGGTCTGTGAACATGGTTCATTCTCATATCTTCACTGCTTCCCACTAAAGGGGACAGGACTAAGTTACTGCCTGCTTCTTTATATGCCAAACTACTGCCATGTTATCATACTGGATGGTAGTATCACCCTAGTGTGAATTCCTGAAAGGTAAGCAGTGTGAGCAGAACTGCCCTAATCTCCAGAACAGTCATGTGCACACTAACTTCAAACTATGACCATTCAGCTTGGACAGCCTGCCCTTGAAAATACTACCTCTTCCTGGTAGAGGTGTCCATGGTGACTGTCACTACTGAAGTAGGAATTTGAAATGGACTGCCCACAATTAGATTTGTTTTGTAAAATCATTATCTCTGAAACAATCTAAAACCTCTGGAAGTCTTAATGTGTAGTCTCGTGGGAGCTGCTAATAGAGACGACTGAATTTTTTTTAGGTGCACTACTGAACCACCATGTATAGTCTGGTAAAGGGAACTTTATAAAATTTGGCTGCCATTAATACCAGTGCCTTCAGACATATGAATAATGTCACTGTCTGAGAATGAACAATTTGGGAGACCAAGCTTTGGAATGGAAGGATGCTGTCTGCAGGAGAATGAGCCCTGCAAGACAGTGTCCACAGTACAAGCCCATAAAAGTCGGTATTTGATAGGACTTCAAATGGGACAACACACTGTAAAATATAATGACATAGAAATGAAAGAGATTCAGATGAGATGCCTTTGAACATATCGATTTGTTCCACGTTGGGGTGGCTAGAAGCCAGACATCCTGGTAAGGAAACATTTTCACCCCTTGCAGCCTTCAGTTTGCTGCAACCATGGACATATTTAGTGAACACCCGAAGTAGTACAATAACACTGCATGGCAGAGCCAGGAATTGGTAATGGTGGACTCATTCTTGGAAATGAAGAATCCTCTTCGAAAAGAAGATAGAGGTCCTACAATTTCAAACAACACATTCACTCTCCATCTGAGGATAGACTATGTCATGATCATTTACAATGTTTCTTTGGGCATACATTCATTTAGGCTGCTCAAGTCTAATATTGTCCTCAGGTCATTTGTCTATCTACCAAAAATATATCTATGTACCATTATATCTATTATTTACTAGGTCATATAAATATGCAGATTTCTCAACACTGGAGACATGCGCTTATTAAACCTGTCTTTAAAGGAAAGGGAAGAAGGACAAACCCAGAGGCATATACACCCTTAAGTCTACTTTCATGTTGTGGAAAAATAACGGAGAAGGTAATATTGGATAAGTTATTGTCAGAACTGGACAGGTTGGGACTTGAAACCATATATCAGCAAGCATATGTTGAAAAACAGATGTATTACCACCTGTAACATGATGTTCTATAACAATATAATAACAGCTATGAATGAAAAATTGTGCTGTGACGTAATTTATATAGATTGAACTTCAGCATTTGACAGTGTCATACACACAACACTGATCAATAACTTAGAACAACTAGGTATCAATGTACTCTTGATAAGATGGAGAGTTGCATGGCTTACAAATAAAACATGGCAAGTATTATACAGCAATTCTACAGTGAAGAGCCACACGGCTCTGTCCTAGACCCTTAATTGTTTAGATTGTATCTTTCAGGCAAAACTTTTTCATCTGAGGTATTCTACAGTCTATATGCAGATGACCTGAAATTTGGTAAACCAATTACATGTGTTAAAGATAAGATATGACTGCAAAAGAACTTGACTAAATTGACCATTTAGCTACAGGAGAATAATATGTTGACAAATACATCAAAAACTAAGCATATGAGATTTGGGAGACAAACTGAAGGGTGAATATATTAATAAAGCACACAGTGATTGAAACTGTAGATTAATTTAAGGACCTGGGTATATGGGTAGATCCACCCTTGAGTTTTTCTAATCACATCAACCAATTGATTAATTAAGCAATAACCCATGCCTAGGTGTGGGTAATGCTGGATTTACCCACGGTTGGTGTGGTTTGGTCACGAGGGCGAAGCCTGAGTGGCCAAACAAAGACAACCGTGGGTAAATCCAGCATTATCCACACCCAGAAGTGGGTTATTGCTATTATACAATGACATTATTTAAGAAAAAAAATACTTACTTTTCTTAAATAATGGCATTGTATAATGCCTCCGTGCTGCCCTTCCGCAGCTGTCCGGTATTCTGTGGCAGTTCTGATGTACTGCGCATGCATTTGCTTACGCAGTACATCAGAGCTGTGTGTGGAAGCAGCGAAGAAAGGAATATCTCCGTTGCTTTTTAAAAGGTGTCTTGCTATGTTAAAAGAGTTTAACATAGCGGGATAACTTTAAAAAAAAGCAACAGAGAAAGGAAGATCTCCGTTCCCTTTTTTAAAGCTGTCTCGCTATGTTAAACGAGTTTAACATAGCGAGATATCTTAAAAAAAGCAACGGAGAAAGGAAGATCTTTGTTGCTTTTTTTTAAGATATCTTGCTATGTTAAACTCATTTAACATAGTGAGATTACAGCAACGGAGCTGTTCCGTTCTTCGTTGCTACCAAAACCACAAAAAATGAAGACTTATACTAATGGAAAAAGTCCGGGCGACCAGAGCTTTTCCATTAGTATAAGTCGGATTTACAATGGGGAATGCTGACCAATCAGCAAGCATGTTTTGGAATATTAATGGGGGGGTCATTGTATAATGATACTTATAGAACTATAGGCTGTATAAAAAGATTTATAAGGTCTAGGAAATCAGAAATTAAGTCATTCTCTGTTAGTTACATTAGACCCAAACTTGAGTATGGAATCCTTATAGGAAAACAAGCACAAGTAAACTAGAAACAGTACAGAGGAAATGTACCAAGGGCATCCATGGATGTGAAATTTTAAGTTATTATGAAAGACTAAAATATCTGAACTTGTACAGCATCTCTTATAGATATTTAAGAGGAGGTCTTGTTCAGGTATACAATACATTTAGAGACAACTACTTCTAGGAATGTTTGGGGTTATAAAAAAGTACTAGAGAATCAAGAGACAACCTAAGTAGAAGAGTCTGTAGGAATGAGTAGCGCACTAAATGGTTCTCTGAGAGAGCAGCTGATGCATGGAACAAATTACCAAATTACATTAAAGCAAGTAATAGTTTAGATATTTTAAGAACAACCTGGACACTTATTATGGGAACAAGTTGGTATATTGGCAGACTAGAAGGGCATTAATGCCCTTGCTTGAAATATTTTATGTATGTATATAAAAATAAGATGGAGTAATAATTCTTCTTGGTTTGGTGGAATTTCTTGCATGGCTTTTTTTCTTTAAAAGCTTTTATCCAAAAAAAGACCATATCCAAAGTGGGGAATTATAGAGTCCACCTTGTGTCCCCAGCAAAATCAGATAGCTGTAGTCAGATATGTTGACAAAGAGCAATGCCAGCATATGCTATCTGAGCTGCATTATCAGCTAAGCTGTAATCAAGGCACATATAAGATGTGCTGCAGGTGATATTTGACATCTGCAACTGCAGTTTAAGATGCAGCTGATCATTGTAACTCCTCCAGTGACTGATTCATTGCAACCACCATCCCCACCTGGAATCTTTACACATGAGAAAGACGGCTTAGTGCCCTCAAAGAAAAAATACAGGATGCATCAATATGCTTACAAGACCTGCCCATGGCCCTTGATTCCTTATCTTGGCTTTGGAAAGCAGGGCACTGTGAGGTTGAACACTTTTTAAAGTCATCCATAACCACAACGGAATCAGATTTGACAGTCTCAATCCAACAGATGCAGCCCTTGCAAAGTCAAAGGACCTAAACTGAGTACCAGAGGACAAATGTTTCAACAGCAGGGTTATCTCATACAGATCTTGTCACAAGGTGTGTCATTTTGTTTGTGGGACTGACCACACAAGACGTCTGGGCAGTCAGGAAGGTCATCCTAAAGAATCTTGTATAAAGAGGTTGTGGGGTCTGGGGGAAGCTACAGCATCTTCATTCTCATCCTGCAGAATGGAAAAGTCTAAATGAAAATCCTCTTAAATATAGTTTCTTACCAGCCCTCAGAATTGAAAAGCAAAAGGATGATGACAAAACAGAAACAGGTCTGGATATTTCAGAGTAAGCCTAAAGGAGGTTCCCAGCCCATCTGACCTGCTGACTGAAAAGGTGAATGGCTAGACCAGAGAAAGTAGCATCTGTGGTCAGGGCTGATGTTGCGGAGTTATACACACAGAGGGGAGCATACGTAGAACCTTTTGCATCAACTGTATCCACAGCAGTGTTAGTGCAGCAGAAACCAGGAACAAAATAAGCAAACCTTTTACACTCTCTCAACCGCCGGAGCCACAAGTCAGCAGTTTTGTCAAAAATAGAAAGAAAAACTGACAAAAAACATAAATACTCAGTGCTTTCCAAAAAAAAAATATGGAGGGAGGACTCAACTGTATTCCAATTGCCTTTATTAAATCTGTGCACGTGCATCCCATCTAAAATTTACAGGACTTCTTCAGAGATAAAAGCTTAGTGCCTCATTTCCACTTCTTTACTAATCTACTCTCCGCCAATTGTTACATCATAAATCCCTCAAAAATACATTCTTAAAGAGACAAGAACAAATAAAATGAATAATAAAAACATACTACAACTTCATGTAATAAAACTTTCACATGGAATTACATAAAAAAAATGCTTGTTGATTTCATTTTTAAAACAGATACCAAAGATACTGGTTGATTCCACAGGTACCACCAAGGATTGAATACCAGCAATTTTTTTTGTGGATTCTGTTTGAAGTGAACTTTGATGCCTTGGTGAATATTTTACTTTATACTGTGTCATTCAATTCATGGAGTCCTGAAGCATGAGACCTTAGCTATAAATGTACATCTTCTAGCTTAATTTTACATGGTCCCCCCTCCTATCTTGTTTAACCACATCCAAACCATGACATTTGAAATTATGTCATTCATATTGCTGAATGTGTTTCCACAATGCATTAGTGTGATCTTTCTTCTTAATTGCATATAAATGTTTGAAAATAGGTCCTTGAAGCTTCCCTCAGTTTTACCTAACTAAACCCTCGAGCATTGGCTACATACCTCTCAACTGTACCGAATTTCTCGGTTATACCTGTTTTGAGGTCCAAATAATGGGGTGCCACAATTCCTGACTGGCACCCCTTAATTTCTGAATTTCTGGGCTTTTTTTTTAATGTTTTTTGTTTTTCAGCTGATGTCGTCACATGCAGAGGCGTGCGTGATGATGTCAGCTTGAACAGCCTGCCAGCATGTCAGAACTGAGGGATTGTGCATGCATGCAGTTCCCCAGCTGTTTAAAGCAGCGTTGATTACTGCTCGGCTCCAGGTAAGACAAAGGTGGTTAACAGTCACCAACTTGTTATTGAGAAGTGCCTTTTAACGGTGCTTAGAAGCAGAATATGCTTTGCATGTTTCACTTAACGGCAGTTTGATTGCATTTCCCTTATTTTAGCTACAGTTGTCAGCCAATTTTGTGTGTGGCATTGGCATTCCGTGGACAATTACTGGTCACGGCCAACTTGTCATTGAGATATTCACCAGCTACTTAAACCAGCATCGATTACTGCTCGGGAAGACAAAGGTTATTGAGAAGGGCAGTGCTTAGAAGCATCAGTTACTGCTCGGCAAGACAAAGGTTATTGTGAAGTACTTAGAAGTGTGTTTCACTTAATGGCAGACAAAGGTTAACACTTAATGGCAGTTTGCTTTGCTTGCATTAGCTACAGTTGTCAGCCAACTTGTGTGTGTGTGGCAGAATTCCCCAGACAATTACTGGTCAGCTTAACAGCAGTCATCATTTATTGGCTGCATTTGTTACAGCCAGCGCTTTCAGCTTGCATTTGTTACAGCCAGCTTTTATTTTGTGTGTACTGCATTTCCCTTAGTTTAGCTGTCAGATTCTGCGGACATTATGGGTCAGCTCAGTTCCTTAACGGCAGTCAGAATATGCTTTTCATACTTTACAGCCAGCCAGCTTGTAAATGCCCCAGTTAGTGAGTGAGTGAGTGAGTGAGTGAGTGTGTGTGTGTGTGTGTGTGTGTGTGTGTGTGTGTGTGTGTGTGTGTGTGTGTGTGTGTGTGTGTGTGTGTGTGTGTGTGTGTGTGTGTGTGTGTGTGTTTGTGTGTGTCTGTGTGTGTGTGCCCCAGTTAGTTACAACTGCTGGTTAGAGTTACTCAGATTCAAATCCTGTACCTTAGGTACAAGGAGCAAGAGCCTAAACTCTCGACCCATACCACCACCACCACCCCTTGTGATTCAAGGAGTTAACCACAGTATGCAACTGTCCAAAGTTTACGGAATGTTTGGCTCATATTTTTGGTCTGCTCCTCTTAAAATTTGTGGTTTTAGGGCAAATCAGTGAGAACTGAAGTTGAACTGAATTCACTAAATAATGATAGCCATTTAAGTTTTAGTCTTCCTATCTTCAAGAAACGCCTGGTAACACAAAACATTTTATTCTAGCAACTTTTCTAAGATTATACAAGCAATGTTTAAAATGTGTCCCTGGTTTTGGGCTTTTATTCCCCCCCAATAAATTTTGGCTTTTTCCACATTTCGTGTTCTTCAGGGGGAGAAAAGTTTAGTGCTGCTTATGCCAGTCTGCTTGTGTTGGTAGTAGCACAACAGGTAGAATACTTGCTTTTTCATGCAGAAGGCTGTGGGTTCTGCTCCCGCAGTGGGAGTAGAACCCACAGCCTTCTGCATCAAAAGCAAGTATTCTACCTGCTGTGCTAATAACACAAATCGATTTGGCGTAAGCATCACTGCTTAGGCCAAGTCTGTTTGTGTTAGTAGCACAACAGGTAGAACACTTGTTCCTGATGCAGAAGGCTGTGAGTTCTACTCCCACAGTATGTAGATGGATTGCTGATACTGTACTGTGTTATACTTTTAAAGGGGGTGAAATTGGTGGATGCTGCAGTCCTCAGAATGTCCTCTTTGGCAGAGATACCTAGTAACTATGAACTTGTTATCAGTTTGCCATCCATTGCCTATTGCAATATTACTACCGTATCATTTTTTTAATGTAACATAGGCAATTTATTCAAGGGCAACAGGCACTTTATTTGTAGATGAAACAATGAAATATTAAGTTGTTTGCTAGCTGCAATCTCTTCATTAGTTACAGATCTTGCAGATTTCTTTAATGTGGAATTATTTAGATGACTTTTACTTCTGCAGAGATTGTATATATTTACTGATACTGGTGGACTGTAGAAGTCTGAGTACACTTTTATGATGGAAACGTTCTGAATTGGGCAGTTTTGTCATTACTGGTTCATGCATTTTGTTTCATTGGTTACTGGAAAAATGTTCAAATCAATAAATTTAAAATGCACTCTAACAAGTGTGGTGCATTATACAAGTAATGTAATTTAATACAATCAGGAAAGTATATCAAAGAGAAAGAAGTTATGTACTCACCATAACATTCCATCTGAGTAGGTAACTTCATTTGTCTGCAACCTCTGGGTATCGGATCCATCCTCGGATCCGAGCCGGCAGCTTTCCAAGCTAAAAGATCCGAGCTCTCAGCTCCTCCCCTTACCCATAATGCCCTGCCACCTCCCTCCAGTCCTCAGATCGAGTTTGCCAAACAAAAAGCAGACTACAACCCTCGAAAGAGGAACCCTAACCAAATGCAAGACCAGGTGAAACCCTGCGTGATGGAATAACCATAAAACAGGTTAGGGGGAAGGAGGGGGGGGGGCGGTTGCAGACAAATGAAGTTACCTACTCAGATGGAACGTTATAGTGAGTACATAACTTCTTTATCTGAAGTAGTTAACTTCATTTGATCAGCATCCTGTGGGACAGAGTCCCCAGCTACCTAAATCCTTGGGCGAACCTCAAGGAAGGATATTCCGGAGCACTGCGGAGCCAAATGATGCCCTACTCCTGGATATCAGATCCAATTTATAATGAGAAATGAAAGTATGAGAAGAGGACCAAGTAGCTGCTGAGCAGATGTCGTCTAGAGGAACTCTCAACCAGAATGCTGCAGAAGTAGCCATAGACCTGGTAGAATGGGCATGAACCCCCAAGGGTTCAGGCTGGCCAGAGACTAAATAAGCATGCCTGATGCATTGGGATATCCATCTGGCCAAGGTAGCTTTCGTAATAGGCTTACCCAAAGATGGTCTAGCGAAAGAAACAAACAGTTGATCTGATTTCCTAGTAGTAGCCGTCCTGTGCAAGTAGAAATGCAATTGTCTGTGTACATCCAATGAGTATAATCTGTATTCCCCTTTGTTCTGAAAGTTGGGGAAAAACACAGGTAAATTAATGGATTGGTTGATACTGGATTCAGAGGCTACCTTGGGCAAGAAAGAAGGGTTAGTCCTGAGAGACACTCTGTCCTTATGGAAGACCAGATATGGGGGTTTCATGCAAAGGGCTTGAAGCTCAGACACTCTCCTGGCTGAAGTAATTGCAATCATGAAGGCAGTTTTCCAAGATAAAAATTTTAACTCAACCAAAGCTGCCGGTTCAAAGGGTGGGCCAGTCAAGGCCTGAAGAACCAAGGTTAAGTCCCAAGGTGGAACCGCATTCTTGACAGGAGGTTTCAACAGAAAGGTGCCCTTCAAAAAGGTTTTGCATATCTTAACGGAAGCTAAGGGGCCAAGGCTATCACCAATGTGGAAATGGGAAATAGCTGCCATTTGAACCTTGACTGTAGAAGCACTAGCTCCTTGGTCGAAGATATGGGACAAGAAGTCAAGAACCGTTGGGATGGGAGCAGTAAAAGGATCTAAGTCTCTATTTTTTCCCATATGGAAAAATGCTTCCATTTACTTCTGTATATCTTTCTAGTAGAAGGTTTATGCACCGCTACAAGAATAGATTTCACAGGAGACGAGATACCGGGAGTCCTTGCGATTAGTGGAACGGTATCAACCAAGCCGTGAGCTTGAGGTTGCCCAGATTTGGGGGCTGTAATCCCACAGGATGAGAGATCAGATCCGGAATGGGATCTAAGATCCAAGGAGGAACCACATTGTGAGACCGCAGGTACGGGAATCAGATCTGGCAAGGCCAGAATGGGGCTATGAGGATTATTTTGCTCCCTAACCGATGAGCTTTCTGCAGAAATTTTGTCATCAGCGGAAGAGGAGGATAAGCATACAGGAGACTGGGGGGCCAAGCATGCACCAGAGCGTCTCTGGGGCTCTCCCCCATAGGGGGAATCAGAGCGAAAAACTGGCTGCATTTTGTGTTTGAAGGAGAAGCAAAAAGATCACAGCAAGGCTGACTCCATCTGAGGAAGATCTGATTCACTACTGATGGGTTTAGAGTCCACTCGTAAGGTGTGAGGATCGAGCGACTCAGCTTGTCCGCTAAAATGTTGTACCGACCTGGAATGTGCGTTGCTATCAGAAAGCGGCTGGTGGAAATCACCCATTCCCAAACTCTCATAGCCTCTCGACAAAGGGGGTAAGATCTGGTGCTTCCCTGTTTGTTGATATACCAGACTACCGCCATGTTGTCTGTCTGAATTGCAATAGTCCCCAGAGGAAGAAGGTTTTGAAGGGCTTGCAACGCTAGAAGCACCGTCCTCATCTCCTGGACATTGATATGCAGAACGGTCTCTAAGGGAGTCCACATGCCTTGAACGGTTCTGCCCATAGAATACCCCCCCACCCAAGGTGAGAAGCGTCCGTGGTCAACGTGGCTTGGGGCTGAGACATCACAAACGGTCTCACCTCCCGTAGCTCCTGGGAATGGAGCCACCAAAGAAGGGAGTTCCTGCAAACCTTGCTCAGGGGAATTGGCGACTCCAATGGATGGAGTAGGACTGACCACTGAACCTGAAGAGTCCACTGTAGAATTCTCATATGCAATCTTGCTAAGGGCGACAGGCTTATGGCTGCCGCCATGGAGCCCAGGGCTCTCAGGACCAACTCTGCAGGTGGGGCTGGAGACTGCAGGAGCGCCATTATGTGTAGTGACAAGCTGCGCAACCTGTCCGTGGTTAGGAAAGCTTTGGCTTGGCATGTATTTATCCTGGCCCCTATAAAATCCAGAACTTGCACAGGATGCAGAGACGACTTCTGAAGATTTATAGTAATGCCTAGACGCTGGGCCATGGCTAGGAAGTAATCCCTGGCGGAGCAAAGCAGATGCATGGTGGGGGTGGTGAGGAGCCAATCGTCCAGGTATGGAAATACCTGAATTCCCTGAAGTCTCAGGTGGGCTGCTACCACTGTCATGACCTTGGTGAACACCTTGGGGGCTATGGTGAGGCCGAACAGAAGAACCCTGAACTGAAAGTGATTGGCTCCTAGCCAAAAGCGGAGAAACCTCCTGAACCGTCTGTCCATGAGAATATGGTAGTATGCATCCTTGAGGTCTATGGAGCACCATCCCGAATTTCTCTTTGGCAATGAACAGGTTTAGAGATGATAGGTCCAGAATTGGCCTTAAGTCCCCCGTCTTTTTCGGCACCAAAAAGAACCTGGAGTAATTGCCTAATCCGGACTGCTCTGGGGGGACGTGTTGGATGGCCCGTTTTTTTAGCAACTTCGAAATTTTTGAAGCCGCCGCCTCCCTTTCATCGGGTAGGACATCGGGAAGGCGCTTTGTTAAAGGGGGAAGATACAGAAAAGGAATAGTGTAACCTCTGGATATTATTCGGAGCACCCAACGATCTGTAGTAATGGACTCCCAACTTTGTAGGTGCTCCAAAAAACGTCCTCCGACTGCCTCCAGAGAGGGACAGCCGGGCAAGCCCTCAGGGCTGTTGCACGGGTCGGTCTGAGAAAGGCTCTCTGGACCCGAAATTCTTCGGCCCCCTCTGCCTCTGAGCCGGCGTCCACCTTGTTCTCCTCTGCCTCTGAAGGAAGAGGGGTCCGGAGCGGGACGGGACTGCTGGGACTTCCGGAACCACATTTTCTTCTGTCCTCTCTGGTTCCCTTAGAAGGAACTTTGAGGATTAGAGAAGCGAATCCCGACGGCAGACAGCGTCTTCCTGTCTTTCTCGCTCTGGAGCAATGTGTCGTGGACGGTTTTGCCAAATAGCATAGAAACGTCAAAGGGAGCATTCGCAAAGGACGCCTTGAAGGGTTCCAAAAAGACACAAAGGCGAAGCCAGGCGTGGCGCCGTGGCATGGGAGAGTAGCCGCATGAAAGTGTTAGAAATTGACTTTAGAGTGGCCATGCGAGCCGAGAAGGTCCGTTTGTCCTCGGCCACCATGGACTCTGGGGGAGCTCCAGCGTATTCCTTTATCAAGTCTGGCTGGAGCCTGATGACGTGTGCCAGGTAATTCAGTGCCCTTATAGAAAAGGTAGCTGAAGCAAACATCTGCTTTCCAATACGGTCCATCGTCCGAGATTCCTTATCAGGAGGATGGACCGAGGAACTTTCCTGCTCTAGTTCCTTCTTAGTGGCAGCCTCCACCACCATGGCATCTACTGGGGACCCTTTATTCCATGCCTGTCTGTCAGAAGGGGGGCTGAGTATTTTGTCTGGTCTTTTAGGGATTGGCTCCACAGTGTCCGGCTCCTTCCAAGCCTTGGTAGTAATCAAGTCTACCAGGGGATCAGCCGGGGGGGACACCCAAGAGGTAGACGGGCCTGCGTCAAACGCTTCCAGAAACACCGACTCATCAGAGGAAGGTTTTTGGGCAGACCTCCCCCTCTGATATGTAGCATTTCCATAATGTCTCCGAAGGAGACGTCTTCCAGGGGTGACCTTGGGGTACCTTCCCCTTCCTCTAAGTCTTTGTCCTCTGTGAGGGACTCAGGGGAGTCCATGTGCCTCCTTTTGCACTTTCGTTTGTGAGGCACCTCCTCGGAGGGACTGTCTGAGGAGGGCTCACCAACGGGGTCCTGTTCCCCTACGGGAACCAACTGGAGCGCCGACCCAGGCTGTCCCTGGGGTCGGACGATGGAAGATAGGCCCAAATGACAGGTGGATCCATAGCCCGGACCGGGGACCTGGAACTCCTCGACAGAACCCTCTCCACTACGTCAAAAGCCGAGGGCGAACCACTCTCCCCTGTCTCTGAGAGCAGCCCCGTCGGCTCCGACGCAAGGACCGGTGTCGGAGCCAACGTGATCAGACCCGAAAGGGGAGTGAGCTCCGACCGAAACAGCGCCGAAGACACACTCACCCCTGCGGCTCCGAAGCTTGTCTCTCAGCCCCGAGAGCTCGGATCTGACACGCTCGAGGGTACTGTCGGCATCGAAGTAGCCACCACTGTCGGCGCCGATGACTCCCCGGGTCCGAGATGGCTCGGATCCAAAGACTCCGAAACCCAACAGCGAATTGGAGAAGGAGAGATTGGGGCAAAGAAAGGGTCAGAGATCCCCCCTGGAGGGGGGGGGCGGCAGGAGCACCCCCATCTGCATCTGGGCCTGCAAGAATCGACGCATCATCCGGTCCAAATCAGCGTCAGACATGCTTCTGGTGGATCTCGAAGAGGTCGCCGAAGCAGGCCGGGAAGACCGCCTCGAAGACCTAGAGGGAGACTGGTACTCCTCCTCCGGCTCCGGGGAAAAGCGGGGGGGAATGGAGCCGAGAGGATGGAGATCGGGAGACCCTCCTGGGAGGGCTAGCTACTTTAGCTGGCAGAGCAGAGGAATGACTCTCTGCCCGTCTCTTATGGCTTTTATGCTGCTTCCTATCCTTGTGCCTCTTCTCTCTAGAAGAAGAGTCCCCCTCTCCCTGAGACACAGAGGGAGGTTGAGTCTCAGTCAGGGGAGGGGGAACTGAAGGCAGGGCAGCTGCGGCTGCGGCTGGTGCCTTAGAGGGAGAGGAGGAAGAAGAATCCGCGGGCAACAGCCCTGCCAGGTTTAACTTATTCCTCCTATCCCTCAAAGCCCGGGGGTTGAAGGCCGCACATACTTGGCAGCCAGAAGACAAGTGGCCTACCCCTAGGCAAAGAACACACTGAGTGTGACCATCCGCTGGGGACAGCTTATGGCCATACTCAGTGCATTTTGTAAAAATGGCCTTAGGCCCTTCAGCCATCGCACGCACCACACGCACACAGTAAAGGGGAGGAAAAAGGTTAAAATTAAAACACTAAATTACCACAAGAAAAGGAGGAAGAGGTATATAAACAAAAACTAAGGGCCTACAACACTCACTCAACACACAAAAAAGAACCTAAAAAGAGTTTTTAAAAGTTTTAAAGTTTCTTTAACTTACACCCAACTCCAAGAGCTCGTCGCTAGAAGCTATCAGAAGCCACAGCAAATGAGATCTGGGGACTGGAGGGAGGTGGGCAGGGCATTATGGGTAAGGGGGAGGAGCTGAGAGCTCAGATCTTTTAGCTTGGAAAGCTGCCGGCTCGGATCTGAGGATGGATCCGATACCCACAGGTTGCTGATCAAATGAAGTTAACTACTTCAGAGCACATGTATGTTTTGTGTGCAAGAGGCCTATGATTAGAAAACAGCCCAAAGGTAAACTTTATCCGCCACTGGCCAAATGCATTTTCTTTGAATGTGGGTTTGGGTTTCAGTGCTGTTTTAATGAGTGTGAGATTCAAGGGCAGAGAAGTTTTAATCCAAAAAAGAAGAAGAAAGCACTGGAAACACTCAAAATCTTTTATTAAATAATAATAAAAGATTTTGAGTGTTTCCAGTGCTTTCTTCTTTTTTGGATTTTGCTTGGATATTAAGCACTGGTTAACCACCAACCTATCATTCTTTTTTTTGGACAGAGAAGTCTATTTTCATTGTGAGACTGTATGCCTTTGTTTAACAGATGTCTATTAGTATTTGTGCTATAAAATATAAAATAAAAGTTTTAAATGAAATCCAGTTTACCCAAATAATCATCGTAGAAGTAAAGCAGTACCCACATTACAGTGTTTATAGTAAATGGGGTGAAATATCCCAGTAATGGGACACTGGAATGGCTGCGGGGGGGGGGGGACTGTGTATGGGGGCCCCATTTGACCATGATTTTGTGAGGATGGGAGGGCAGCAAACTCAGACAGTGCCGGGTGGCACAAACTCAGGTTATGCCACTGATCAGTAGGCCACGGAGAATAACTTTTGGAGGTCCTAGCAAACTGTAATATTCTTTTGGTAAGATTAGAATATTGCCTACCATTAAATTCCCTACTTTTACCACAAAACCCACATACTGAAAGTCACCAAGTACAAAATCCTATGGGTCATCATCTAAAATCTTCCCAGTGAACATCATTGCTACACATTTCAAAAGAAAAAAATAATTTACTACAGGGTCTGGGCTGGCTGGGGCCATATTTTGGTTGTCTGTGGTTCAGTTTGCGCTTGAAAGTTGGTACCCCACAATTCCATCGAAGTGGGTGGGGTTACATAATTGCATATGCAAATTTTATGTTAATCAGTGTACAGATTTGTACCTATTTTTCATGGGCCTTTTTTTAGATTTTTGATGTTTCCAGGTTGAGAGGTATGATTGGCCACATATTACTATGTACACCAAGCCTTCGGATAAACAACTGTAATAGAAACGTGACTTAACTATGCCATATGAATCTTGTTTCCTTCATAAATAAAAGGACAATATTTGCATCTTCCACATTTAATGGCTCCTGTTTTATCTCTATCATTCCATTTGGATTCCCCCATAATCTATCAATATCATTTTTGATACACCAGTCTTTCTTATAAACTAAGCATGGGCTATTACCTAACACCTGTTTGTTAACTAGGCCCATGGCAAAGACAATCCAGGTTTTCTTGATAATCTGTCCAAACATTTTTGCATCGCCATTGTAAGTTAAAACTAACTTCTTGTTGTGGTTGACAATGTTTGTATTAGGATGAGAATCAGTCAATTAAGTGTTCACATCAGCTTGTGTCACTAAAAGTGGATGATAAATACCTAGAGTTTTTTTTTATGGTGAAGTTCTGTCAAAATATTAGAAAGAGAATTCTTGGGATAACCCCTTCTAATAAATAAGGATCTCAGTTTGTTACTTTCCTTATGTAATACGGCAAGGCTGGATATCATACGAACTAGTCTAACCAACTGCCCTTTGACTAAGGCTCTTTTTTAGTGGAGAGGATGACAACTATTATAATGAAGAAGCAAATTGAAATATGTGGATTTTCTATATATATATATATATATATAAATATATATATATATATATATATATATATATATGTATATATATATATATATATATATATGTATATATATATATATATATATATATATGTATATATATATATATATATATATATATATATACACATACATTAGAAATAAACCCCTTATTCATTCTGTCTTTATAGATTTTAACATCCAGGTAGTTAAAACACTTGTAGAGTGTTCAGTAGTGAACTTTAAAAACTCAGTGGTATTTGCTGATGAAATAAACTCCCTAACTGCGGAATATAGGCACATGTTCAAAAGATAAATAACTAGTCAAAGCAATTAAACACATGACCAATCTGGTCCTACAAAACTACACTGTTTAAAAACATAATGAGCAATTCTTGCATTGGATTAAACTGATAAATAAACTCAGAAATGTACTTTTAGTACAGGTACAATTCACCATGTACTCAGAAATGTACTGTTACAGTAAATGTACAATTCACCATGTCAGTATTTCATGAATAATAAAAAAATGATAAATTAAAAAATTAATAAATTAAAAAAAAATGAAAATGTATCCACTAATATAAATCTTTGATATGATTTAAGCTTTAATGAAATAGAAATTAAATAATTTAAGCCAGGTGACATAGCTGCATTAAGATTTAACTGCCACCATAATTCCCTATTTTCTAAGAGTAGTTGCCAAGGTCCACTTCTGGGGTTGCAAGTCACTTGCTCTAACACAAAAAACAGAAAACTGTGTGAAGAACATGAAGCGGTATGTTTAAACAGTGTGTTGATGTTTTTTCTTTATTTCATACATATGTTCGTATACATGCTCTTTCATTTTTCTCTCCATCTTACCTATGTAAAATTCTGAACATTGCTGACACACAGCTATGTATACAGCACCCTTGGTGTTTAAGTTAAATTTGCCCATAATATTATTAGTACGCATTGGACGTAAACACACTTGCCAATACACATATTTGCAATATTTACAATAACCACATGTAGATATCACAGGGGAGCTATTGTTAGCACTATCCCGTACATTTTCAAAAATATTCTTAAAACAAATCGCTTTTTCTTGTAAATAATTTGGGGATTATAACCTAATTTGTTAGCTGTCTCACTCTGTCTGGCAATCAAGTTCCATTTTTTGTTAATAATCTCATCAACTGTCGGGCTATCTATGGTAAATGTAGTAATGAATGCTGCACTAAAGTTTCTAGCATGTGTTAAACTCTGGTTAACTCCATCATCACATGGTGGACCGATTTAAACAGTCAGTATTTTCTTCTTGGAATAAAAGAAGGACACATATGCCATTATTTCTCTTTGCAATAACTTCATCCACAATTTTATTAAGCAAAGAGTAGGATAACCCCTACCTTGACTACTCTGTTCCTATAAAATCACACTATTTAAAAGAATAATGAATAATTCATGCATTGAATAAAATGATAAATAATGAACTCAGAATTGTACTGTTACAGTAAAGGTACAATTCATAACTTTATTATTTCATGAATACTTTTGGGATTGGCTCTTTGACATCCAGATACTTCCAAGACCGGCAAGAGATGAGACCCACCATCTCGTTCACTGGTGGAACTACCCAGGACATAGCTGAGCTGGCTCTAAAAGCCACAAGAAACACTTCTCATGGGAGGAGTGACCAGAAGACCTACAACCTTTCTGTCTCAAAAATTCGAGTACTTCACAGAGTAAGACATCCTCAAGGGGTGATCTGGGAGACCCTTCCCTTCATCAAAGTCAGTGTCTTCTGTCAAATATTCCAGTGGGGAATTTAAGTACTTCCTTTTGCATGTATACTTCAGAAGGGGCTCCCTAGTGGGATGATCCAGGGAGGACTCGGAAGTGTGAGCACAGCCCTGGATTAGAACTGTCTCTAGGCTAGTGTGGGCCAGCTGGCCCAAAGGGACATAATGAAGAGACTCAACCCCCAAGCCGACAATTGTGGAGAGGGTGGACCTGAGGAACGCGAGGCAGAAAATGCTCTCAACATTACTTCAAAGGAAAAAGTCATGACAGAATGAAGGACCGTCTTGGCATCAGCAGACGCCACCTGCTCAGGATGGCTCAGAGTGAGCCCACACTCCTGTCTAGATGCAGAGATCAGAGTTGAGCTGTCCAGTGCTGATGCCCAGAGAGGAAGAGATGACTCTGAGAACACTGGAGTAGAGTACAATCCCTTGGATCTGGCGCCAACACTATGGCTCCAAGATCCCGACTAATCTGACAGTGTTGGATCAGATATGTAGTTGGAGTCGACAAAGGCCGTGCCTTCAGATCCGACACAGACAAACTCGGAACGCAAGGGTCCGATGGCTCCAAAAACACTGACAGTTCAGAGTACGAGTCAACAGTTGGGTCTTGGCTGGTGCCACGTTCATGGGTCTGATGGGAGACAGAGATGGTATGACTCCCAACAGAATCTGTGTCCTTAGAAACGGCATCATCATCCTGCTCACATGTGCTTCCATTAGGTTCCTAGTTGAAATGAGGGCTGAGGAGGTTGATGGTGGCCTAGAAGCCTTTCAATGAGTCTCCTGTAAGAAAGAAGAATGGAGCCTCGAGGGGAAAGGCTCCAGGGTGTACCCTGGAGAGCAGTGGATTGGAAATGTTGATTTTGTTCTTGTCAAATGCAAGGAGACAGAAGGATTTGATGGTTTGGCAACTTTTTTGGGAGGAGCCAAACTGAAAACAAAAGAAGGAGAATGATCAGGGGATTGCTTCCTAGAATCTTTGTCTTTCACATATGAATCTCCCTTGGTCTTCTCTGATTAATTTTTAGAAAGGGGGAAGCTCCAGCAAAAGAAGAGGTAAAAGGAAACAATCCTTTCAGAACAAGTTTACTACAACACTTGACAAGTGCATGATGTCTGAATCCTGCACAAATCACATTTTCTACACTGAAATGAGCTGACCCAAGGCAATAAAAACATTCCCAGTAGGTATCCGAGCTGGGGACATGATGGCCACGAGGAACATTTCTTAAATCTAGTTGGCTTATCAGCCATCTTGCATCACCAACAATAGAAAAAGCAAAAATGAGGAAAGAGAAAGTAAAACACCAGCAATGGTAGGAGAGAAGATATACCAACAATGGTAAGAAAGAAGTACCCACAAGTAACAAGAAGGGGTCGACTAACAGAGAGCTAAAGCAATGCACGGGCCCCACACAGTGAGAGACAAAACCAACGTTGAAACTAATCCTATAAGCAAACTCTTTTATTTTATTTTAGTTTTTTTTTCTTTATACAAGGAAACGGGGGGATGGAAAAGAATATAGGAAAGAACCAAATAATAAAAAAACGCTATGTAACAGCAAAACAACACAACTTATCTGACCCTACACACCCAAGCTACAGGAGACCCCATCCTAACACTGAAGTGGCAAACAAGATCTGCGGTAATCCAGGCTAAAGACAGGTAAAGGGAGGAGTTTGAGCTACTGAGCCAACATCTATGGAAGTGGACAAATCCAGATCGAAGGTCAGATCCAAGACCGAAGTGGTTGAGGAACAGACGAAAAAGACAAGATCAAATGTGATTCTGAAACGTGCAAGAACTGCATGGAGCAAAAGTTCACTGGCAGCTTATTAGCACGTGTCTGAACTGAAAATAACCTGGTTAGTAGTCACCATGCTACTATTTCCTCCCTACCAATCCATATAATACTACTGTACACTCACCTACAAACATGCACAAACCCACACACTACTAACGTTTTCCACCTTATTCAAGTACAATAGGGAAATATGATTTTGTCTCAGGGAAAAAATATTTCCTTTTTATGCAACTCTAAGATCAGCTCTAAATACTAACATGATATTCATATTTCTAGCTACTGGACTTCACTTCAGAAGTATAAGTATCACTCCAAACTGACATAACATTTTGCAGAAGGCATACTAAATGCTATCTTATACAAAATTCATACACCTACAATTCATGTTACTCCATAATTTCTACCTGTCCCACTACAGATTAGCTGGTATGGGCAAAATAACCTACCCTATCACGTACCGTATATAAAGACGATTCAGCAGCTGATCTACTTTATATATTTTGGAAATGTAACTCAATAAAGTATATGTAGGCATTCATATTCTGATATGCCTTGTACCAGCTTGGAGAAAATGTTTTGGAGTAAAACACTGATTATATATAAAAGAGTTGTTTTTAGCACTGTGGAAGCCTTATCTGAAATCATGCTTGAAATCACAGATTTTTTTTATTTAAATCAATAGAAATGAATGGTCAGTGTAAGCAAACACCACTACTTATCAAGTGTTCTTGATAAAATCTGCTGTGGTTCAGAAACACTGGACTAATTAATATATTTTGTCACACCTCTCAATCTCTTAGCAGAAAAATTCTGAACAAAACCAAACAGACTTTACATATTACTCTTATAAAGTTGCAAGAAACAGGTTTTAAATTAGCATGCCATCGTCTGAAAGACATGAAATCTGAAACTCGGATTTCTGGCATTATGAGGTAACTTAATTCTTCAATGGTTTGCCACAAAACCACACATTTTATGAGGAACACAGCAAACATATAAGATGAAAATCTGTTCAATGGAGAGAGATATTTTTTCTTCTATAGATAAGGGTCTATATCATATGAGCGAATCGCATAAATTGCGAACGCTCATAATATCGAACGTACCGGACCTCAAACTTCCTATTGTGGGGGACTGTGCCACCCACACCCCCTGCTAAATATATATTCCAACTCCGAGATCACACTACAGTGAGGAAAGGGCAAGTATCCCATTCTTCACTGTACCACAATCTCAGAAAAAGCACTTTGAGTTCTGGTACGTTCAATATTATGAGCGTTCGCAATTTGTGCGATTCGCGCATATGCTATAGACCCTATAGATAACATAGGATGACTTGCAATGCCCTGATAACACTATCTCCAAGGTTGTATCATGCTTCAAGGTTACTGTTTAGTATGATCTTAACCAGTAGTGATAAGAAGCACTTAACAATTTTGTTGGTAAAACTGCAGTCCTTATAAGAAGTGTTATATCCGTTTTTGAAAATAAAATGAACTTTGTCTTTTTTATATTTAAAAAATTGTTAAATAATAAACATTAAAACAAAACAATTATGTCTATCTGAAGCACTGCTACTAAATAATACAGTACTAATGTTCAACTAGAAACAACGATTCTGACAACAGATAAAGTTTGCTTGGCTTAACTAATTTCTACATTTTTCTGCCTTCTTGATAAGCTATAAATCCTATTTAAGCAGCATGTCTGATTTAATTTTACTTCCTCCCATTCTAAAAATATCTCAAGCATTTCTTAAATCTGTTACTGTTTTAACATCTTCAGGAAGACTATCTGTATCATTAGCTACTTTTGCTGTGACAAAATCCCTTGAGTCTCCTTTGACAGTGGCCCCTTGTTCTTATTCAACAATAGTTTGAAGGGAAAAAAAGGCTCACTTGATCTCTCTTAGTCCCCTGAGGTACTCAAATGTTCATATCATATCCCCAAAACATCTTTCCCTTGAAAACGTAGATTTAAAATTCTTGTAGTCTTTCTTTTTAACAGAATTTTTTTGTAAAAGCCATTACCTCTGTATTAACTAAATCTTATCAATGACTGGTACATGTCTAAACTTCTATTGTTAGACTTATGGCAAAATACAACCTTGACTTTTTTGTTGTGTGTGTGTGTGTGTGTGTGTGTGTGTGTGTGTGTGTGTGTGTGTGAATAAAATGGGTAAGAAATGACTGCTTGCTTAAGTTAAACCCGAAATGTTGCTACATTCTTTTCTAATACCCTTGGGTAAGGTAAATTTTAATAAACGATTGCCTATTATTCTGAAGTAGTACCAAACAGTAACATAAGTTGACTGGCATGTACCTAGAACATCAGGATTAATACAACAGTTAGAATGACTTTGCTAGGAAATTAAAAAGATATAGCAATAAAAAATAATTAAAAAAGGGGAAAAAAGCAAGAGAACCACCAAGACAGGCTTAACCAAAGGGGGTGGGGGTAGACAGATGGTTGATACTGTCAACATGTAGGGTAGTGGTATGGCTCATACAGCTTTGGAGTGGCAGAATATGTAAGGGCTGAAGGATAATGGGTGAACACTCCAGGGAACAATAAGTGAGCTAGAGATGGCAGGAGAGGAAGTGCAGAGTGGGACCAGATAGGGAGAGGCAACACAAAGCCATTTGAAAAGACAGGCAGGAAAAGGTAGGAGAAGAAAAAGAGAGAACAACAGGGCATGGACAGAGGCTGTCAGAGCAGTATATGCGAGTACTGTTCTACAGAGTAAGGTGAAGGGAGATGATTGGAAATGCAGTGATGAAATACAAGACAAGAAGAAAACAACAAATCAAATGTTGAAGGACAGATGCTGACAGCTGTGATAAGTGATGAAGGGGAGGCCGCTCCAAAACTGACCATGTAGGAGCCAATACCACAAGCATAACAAGAGGTACAGGGACATTAAACCTGATAGGCCGGAGAAACGAGTGCAATGCAAAGGACTTGTACGAAGAGCACAAGAGGGTTGAGAAAAGAATCAGTTTGGCATAGGGAGGGAGGCAACTAGTGGAAACTGAGGAAGGTTGAAATAGTGGAACTGAAAGGGGACGGGTTACAGATACAAAGGGTAGTAGGGCATGCTGTGAGATATGAAGAAAGCAAGAGCTATGTGGTGTTGAAAAAAAAAAAAAGATGTTGATGACTGAAAGCTAAGTTATCAAACAGGAGGGCAACACGAGACCAGGTTGTAGTACTACTGGTGTTGGGGATTAGACTTGGGAAGACATAAGAGGAGGTGACCGAGAAGTTAGGGTTCAAGTATGTTGTTCATTCATATAACTTAGGGTTCAAGTATGTTGTTCATTCATATAACTATCAGTGAGCTGCCAAGAAAGAAAGAAAGCTAAGACAGGCAGAAACAAGACCACAGATATAAGACAGGAGCTGCATGTAGCCTCCCAGAACATTTTATCTGTGTTAGCAGCCGGCACGCTGAAGAAGAAAATTATTAGAGAGCATAATGGACAGGCTGCAGAAGTGGATAAAGGAGAAAGGTATGGGACTGATGGAAATATGGGAAGAGAGAAAGATGGCCAGCTGAGGCACCATCTCTGTTGTAAGGAAAGGCTCAATCTTAACCCAGAAGGAACAATGGTATTCAGAGACACAATGGGAAGGTATACCATATGAAGATGGCACGGAGTATGTCTTCTACGGTAAATGGAGTCAAAGAAACCAAAAAGTAGGTTGGTACTCAAACAAGAGACCAAGAAATGGTCAAGGAAGACAGCAGAAGAATAAACAAGAGTTACCTAGAACATGATGATCTAACACTAATTTACAAAGCAGGAAGTCACTATAGGGACATGGGGAAGCTGCAGGAAGTCATGGAGAGAGGACACTGTGCAATGCATTGCTGAAAAATGGGCTATCAAAAACAGGTGGTGGGGGCATGGAAAAGCTTTTATATTAATGGCTCAAGAATGACAGAAAAGGTAAAAATCAACAGAAACAATGGCCTCAAATGTGAGGTCAGAGAGGGAGCATCACCTTAAGAAAGTGGTGAGGGAGGAGTCCGGGTGAGAACACAGAGTAAACACCCTGATAGAACACAGGATGGAAAGAATGCGGAAAAAAAAAACTTGTCATACAACTTTAGATAAGCCACACCAACTCTCACTATCCCTAGAACCAAACTCGTGGCACGTGCTTTCTCCTCTCAGGCACCTACTCTTTGACAAGCTCTCCTCATCAACATTAAGGAAGTCAACACCTATTCCAAATTCAGAATGCAACTCAAAAAGCACTTCTTCATCCAAACAAAATGCTCCTGCTTCAACACAAGACATATCATCTAACCTATCTCCTTTCTGAGTCCCTTCTCCTCTCTCAAAATTCACTGAAGATTTACCCACTTTAGAAATGAATGTATATATTCCACATTACACTCTGGTTGAACACTAGAATACATCTATGCAGTGGCATATGTAATTAGTCTAAATTATTCTGTTACTGCTCAAATTTCTGTATTTTTTGTTTGTGAAATGTTTTGTGTTTCACCTAGGTCGAGCCTGAAATTTGTCAATATCGATCGGTGTACTAATATAAAGAAATAAATGCTGTTGGATGGATGCAGTGGACTGGTCCCAGCCACATCAAGAAAGGAGGATGAGACTAGAGGAGAGAACAACGGAGTGGCATTGGAGGAAGAGGGTTATAGTCATGGGGGAATCTTAATTTGCCAGCAGTTGACTTCAAGATTACAAGCTTCATGACAGAGACAAAGAGTGGTACAGGACAGAAGTCTTTGTCTTGGACTACGAGAGGTTCAGTCAAATAGTACAGGACTACACTAGAAAGGACAGAATTCTGGATGTGGTCATAACCAGTATGGAGGGGGTCATGGGTGTCCAGATGAAAGTGCCATTATTCAACAGTGATCATACCACAATGTGGCTTACAGTGAGGAAAGGGTAAGAAAAGCAATGATATGTGATTTTTAGGTGACTGTATTATTGTGACCTTTTAGAGAGGATCAAAGGTACAGCTGTGTAACATCTTACCATAACTGTAGATGTACTTCTCTTCACTGTTGCAGAATTCATTACAGTAGGGATCCCCTGCCAAGGGTGGCTTGATGTCTGGTCAATATATCAAAGCCTTTGGGTTGTTTTAAGGTATGCCGTTCATCACACGTATGCTCCTTATGTAGCATAGGGAATAAAGGTGACATCTGGACATACCATCCTCACATCTGAGAGCCCCAGTAGGAATGCCAGTCCCAGGAGTAGAGAGGTAATCAGTACATCCAGAAAAGAAATGGGCTGGGGGCGGAGGGAGGGAGTGAATACTACAACATTGAAGAGAAAGACATCTACCATTATGTTAAGATTTTACACAACCGTACTATGTCCTTCCATTTCAATGTTGCAGTATTCATTACAATAGGGAGAGTGCCACAGCTCAGGGAGGAGAAAGGACCAGCAGAGCTTTCTAGTAAGCAATGAAGGATGGTCCTAGCAAAACCAGCTCTAGCTCTGGAAATTCCACCCAACTTGTAGTGCTTGGTAAATGTATGCACAGAAGTCCAGGTACCTGCCTCAAGAATAGAGTTAGTATCCAAACCCTTGAAAAAAGCACCAGAAGCCACAGCTCTAGTAGAATAAGCCTTAACAGAAGAAGGAAGGCTCTTACCATGAAAGGAATAACAAAAATAAATGGTTTTAGAAATCCAAGAAGAAATAGTTTGCTTGGACACAGCCAATCCTAAGGACCTAGGATGAAAAGAAACAGACAGCTGATCAGATTTAGAAAAAAAGTGTTAGTCTTATCCAAATATAATTTGAGTTGTCTATGCACATCCAATATGTGTAGCACCTTCTCACTAGCAGATTGCGGAGAAGAGAAAAAAGTGTACAAATGAATAGACTGTTTAAGAGAAAACACATTCACCACCTTGGGTATAAAAGAAGGATTAGTATGAAGGGGCGCTCTGTCCTTATGAATCACCAGAAAAGGTGGACAAGCCTTAAGGGCTTGAAGCTTAGACATCTGTCTGGCATAAGTAAGGGTGAACAAAATTACAGCTTTCCAAGAGCAATGCTGCAAGGAAGCTGAGGCTGCAGGCTCAAACGAAGTCTGGGTCATTTTTTTTCTAAAACAAAATTAAGATCCCAAGGAGGAGCAATAGGCTTCCTGGGAGGCCTAATATGAAGCATGCTTTTAAGGAATTGATCAGCTTCAAATCTAGAAGCTACAGGAGGTGATAAAGGCAGACAAGCAGATATAGCTGATAAGTGGGTCTTAATAGGAGAATAGGCCAACCCAACATTGATCAGTTCACACAGAGAACCAAAGCAGCATCCACAGAAAGTGGATCCAGGTTATGATGAGGACACCAAACAGAAAACCTCTTCCATTTGAATAAGTAGGATTTCCTATCAGTGGGTTTCCTCGCCTCCTGCAGGACCCTAAGTGTGTCCTCAGAAAAAAGGTGTCAATGAGGAATCAAAACCCTATCACCCACAGTGTCAGTTGAAGAGCAGACAAGTGGGGATGGATGAGAGATCCCTTGTCTTGTATGAGTAGGTCCACCCTGTGAGGTAACTTGTGATGATTGCCCTTAAAGATCTATTTGAGGAGTACACCAGTGGTGGACAATATCCAGAAACACATCCCTGTGAAGCATCCATTTGTGGGATTGAGTTATGAACCTGCTCAGAGAATCTGCCACAATGTTTTGACCGGAGGGAATGTATACTGCCTGAAGTGACACTTGATACTGGATAACTAGTTCCCACAGTAGGAGGGTTAACCAGCAAAGAAGATAAGACCTTATCCCCCCTGTTTGATGACATACCACATCACTGTGAGATTGTCTGTAAACACCTTGAGAAGACCTGGGGAGAACAGTGGATGAAAATCCTGAAGAGCCAGCAGAAGAGCCCTCATCTCTTTGATGCTGATGTGCTCTGTCTGTAGAAGAGGCGACCAGACTTCCTGTACCTTTAAGGAGTTGTATGCTGCTCCTCATCCCACGTCTGAAGTAAGTAAGTAAGCAGCTCCTGAGATGGAAGAGGTGAATAAAAAGGGAGCCCTGGACTGACAGTCAACTGCTGAAGTGCCTGATTGAGACATGGAAGAACAAGAACTAAAAATTCAAGGGGGTGAGAATGCTGAAGTCAAACTGACTTAGATACAACCAAAGTTTTCTCATGTAGAGTTTGGCAAAAGGTTGCATACAAATGGTGGAAGCTATGAACCTCAGAGCTCTCAGAAATTCCCTGGCTGTAATTGAAGCCAGAGGAAGAAGGAATTGAAAAATGGAAATGAGAATTACGGCCTTGGGGGGAGGTAGGGATGCCAGCACAGGAACAGTCTGGATCCGGCACCACAACATGATTCTGAGAAGGAGTTAGAAAGGACTTTTTGAAATTTATATTAAATTAAATTATATTAAATTATAGTGAACCCAGGCTCTACAGAAATGAAACAGCAAAATTAAGATTTTTCAAGAAGGACTCTGGAGAGGATTCCTGGAACAGGAGATAGTCCAAGTAGAGAAAGACTTGGATCCCCTTAGCCTGCAAAAAGCTATCACAGGACCGAGGCATTTGGTGAATACCCTTGGGGCAGTAGAAAGACCAAATGGCAAAACAAAGAACTGAAATGCAAGGAAGCAACAGAGAAACATAAAAACTTCCTGAAAAGGGGATGGATCAAGATATGAAGGTAAGCATCCTTGAGTTCCAAAGACACTGTATAATCCTAAGGAAGCAGAAGAGGGAACAAGGTCTGAAGTGACAATGTACAGAAAGAAGGAACTTTCAGAAAGGTGTTTGGATGAGAGAGGTCAAGAAGAGGTATTCAAGTGCCCTCCTTCCTGGGCACTAAAACATTCTGGAGTAAACCCGCCTCCCTTTTGAGAAACTGGAACTTCCTGAACGGTTCCTTGGGTCAAGAGATCCCAAAACACTCCTGGGAAGAAGGGCAACTGCTCCTGAGTGGACTGAGGAATTCCCATAAAAGGGGAAGAGATTTCCAGGCTACAAAGTACCCTTGGCAGATAATGGACAGAACCCAGGAGTCCTGAGTAATCTTTTAACCAAATAGGAAGAGAAAGGGACAGACAGCTAGAAAGAGGAATGTGGCTGAGAAGAACAGGAACATCAGACAGAACATGGTTTGTCAGGAAAAGGAGACTTCTGGGGCACAGAAGTCTGGGTAGCTTTAGCAGGAAGCGCCTGCTTCCCACCCTTCTTACCCTTGGGGGGACGGTGAGACTGCCTATGAACAAAGGCTGGCTTGTTGGGGTAATCTCTGAAATTTAGGCACAGGAGAAACAAAAATATGTTTAAGTTCCTGCAAGGTCTTGCCTTTATCCTGAAGAGACAAACAAATCAGCATCAGCTTCACCACAAAAGTGTTTGTTGTCGAGAGGAGCATCCATCAAGTTAGCCTTAATGTCATTAGGCAAAAGTTGAAGCCAAAGCCAGGAATATCTCATCACAGAAAGAAAGGCAGCAGCCCTAGAAGGAGCATCTGCTGCATCATAATTACACTTAAAGAAGAAGGGAAACAGCAGAAGTCTTCTCTTCAGAGTCAGAAAGATCAGAAATTATCCAACAGGCCTAGGAAGGAAGGGCCAAAATGTACATGGATGTTTGAGTCTGCTAACTGACAGCCCTAAAAGCTAAGGTAGCAGAGGTATAAACCTTCTTCCCTAGCCTTTCCATAGTTCTGCTATCTTTATCAGAAGGAAGTAACTTAGTAGAAGGCAGCAACTAAGACGGCTTGTCAAAACCCACAGACACCAAAGAAGGGTCAGCTGAAAGACACCTATATAGAACTTTACAGTCCTCAGGTACACTATGAAACCTATCGGGTTTCTTGGGGGTGCAGGGTGCTGTGAATCAGGAGCCTTACAGGCTGTAGAAAAAGCATCCAACAAAGCACCCAGACAGGAGGAATAGCAGACGGTCTAGCAGAATACATTTGCAGGAGCTCATAATACTTCTTCTGTACCTCAGAAACTTGGGTACAATCCCATTAAAAAAACGCCATCATTCTAGAGATTGTGAACCCAAAATAAATTTCTGTGAAAGGAGTGTCAGGACTAGTAGACTCTTCTTCCTCAGACCCATATCCTAAAGGAGAGGGAATCTGAGATGAGTAAGCAAAGGACTACTCATCTGAATCCACCTCTTCCTCAGAGGAATCCTATTCCCTGGTTCTTTTAAGGGGAGTAGATGACCAAGGCGAAGCTGGAACAGAAGCTCCCCGAGGAGGTTTCAAAACCATCAAAGCATTAAACAACCCTGGAGTGAAATTCTGCCATTCACTCTGTGGATCCTTAGGAGCTGGAGAAATATGCTTGGTCTTCTGCTTTTTCTTCAAGGGGATGTCCGCCTTATAGAACTTAGAAAACTCAGACCCCGGACGGCATTCACTAATAGTAGTCAGGACTTCTTCTCTAACCAAAATTTGAGGAACATCCCTAAGTCCCTTGGAAATAATCAGCAGCAGTTCCCCCTGAACATCCGAAGCAGACGTCTGCAAGGCTACCAAGGACATGCTTAAGGTCTAAAATGGTCGCAGCAGAAGAACCCAAATGTATGAAGCTGGATCTGATAGACCTTTACCCTCTTTATGTATTACAGCTACCACAGCTGTCTTCCAGGATGTTGGTACTTCTCCTCGTCTTAAAATACTTTTAAACAAAACCTTCAAGATCTTTATCAGTTGTTTTTTCCCTCCTAGCTTCCAAACTTCCACAGGAATGCCAACTAGTCCTGGGGACTTGTAGATTGGTTGTACATCGCCACTTTTATCTCATCTCCTCTTGTCCTGTTAGTAATTGAGCCTCATCTACCTCTAACCTTGGCATAATTATTTCTTCCACAAACATTTCCGTTTGTCCCTTTTCTTGATTTCCATATTTCTCTACTTTACACAGACTTTCAAAGAATTTCCGAAATATTTCTAACACCTGTACACGATCTCTTGTTACCTTTCTTGTTATAGGATCCCTAAGCTTGGCAACCGTCCATTCTATTTTCTGTTGCCTGAGTTGTGTTAAAAGTATTTGTTCTCTAGAGTTACTATCAAAAACAGTTGCTTTACAGCAATCTTTCTAAACCTGTGCATATTATTGAGATAATCCCTTATTTTCTGTTTAGCATTCTGCAGTTGCTCCTGTTTTTGCTCTGTGAGACTCCCTCTATTCTGCAATACTTTAAAATTTGTCACTACCTTTAAACAACTCTAGTTACTTCTCAACCATATCTCCCTTTCTTGTATTTCCATCCTATTTTTAAATTCTACTTTAGTTTTATCTGACTTCTAAGCTATATTTTCAGAAGAAATTTCTATCTTCTTTAACAGCTCCTGAATAATTTCCACTACCCATTCCCTAAATTCATCTCTTTTCAACAGATAGGTGGGAAAGTGCCATTTTTATTTCATTACCCTGTATTTTTATTTTAGTTATTATTGGTACATTACCTAAATAGTTATTGGGTGAATATCAAGACATTCAATTAAATGCACATGTTCTTGTAAATAGCCTAGCCTAGCCCAGTTTTTGTATCTTGGGGAATAACATGTAAATTCACTCCGAACTCCTTGTACTAAATTCACATCTTCCATGCCAAATATTTTCATAAATTTCTTACAAGGTCTACCATCCTTTGTTTCACTTTACCTTCTGGTCCCCAAGACACATTTTCACTGCTGCAAATCAAATTCTAGTCCCCACCTATAAGTAATATTCCTTGCTGAAAGCTGATTATTTCTCCCAGAAATTTTCTTAAATTCCATTACAGTAGTTTTAGATGGAATATAAATACATGCCATGTAATCCTCTTCCCTTGCCAGTATACCCATCCTGAAAACCTTTCTTTTTCAAATTCACATATTCATTTCTTTCCAAGTCTGTCTCCTGCAGCATAGCTATTTGCACTATACATTTTTAATACAGTTCACTTCTTCTCTCTTTTCGCCATTCCCGTTAGGGGTTGCTACAGAAGATCATCTTTTTCCATTTCTTCCTGACTTCTGCATCTTGCTCTGTGACATCAACCACCTGCATGTCCTCTCTTACCACATCCATAAACCTTATCTTAGGCCTTCCTCTTTTACTCTTACCTGGCAGCTCCATTCTTAGCATCCTTTTCCAAATATACCCAGCATCCCTCTTCAGCACATGTCCAAACCAACGCCATCTCGCCTCTCTGGCTTTGTCTCCAAACTGTCCAACCTGAGCTGACCCTCTAATATACTGATTCCTAATCCTGTCCATCCTCATTACACCCAGTGCAAATCTTAACATCTTTAACTCTGCCACGTCCAGCTCTGACTCTTGCCTTTTTGTCAGTGCCACCGTCTCCAACCCATACAACATAGCTGGCCTCACTACCCTCTTGTAGACCATCCCTTTCACTCTTACTGGTACCTGTCTGTCACAAATCACTCCTGACACTCTTCACCACCCATTCCACCCTGCCTGTACACTCTTCTTCACCTCTTTTCCACACTCACCATTACTCTGAACTGTTGATCCCAAGTACTTAAACTCATCCATTTTTGCTACTTCTACTCCCTGCATCCTCACGATTCCTCTAGCCTCAGTCTCATTCAAACACATATATTCTGTCTTAGTCCTGCTGACCTCCATTCCTCTCCTCTCTAGAGCATATCTCCACCTCTCCAGGGTCTCCTCAACCTGGTCCCTACTCTCACTACAGATCACAATGTCATCTGCAAACATCATAGTCCATGGGACCTCCTGTCTGATCTTGTCCGTTAATCTGTCCATCACCACTGCAAATAAGAAAGTGCTCAAGAGCTGATCCTTGATGTAATCCCACCTCCACTTTAAACGCATCCATCACTCCCACCGCAGAGCTCACCACTGTCACACTACCCTCGTACATATCCTGTACCACTATTACATACTTCTCTGCCACTCCCGACTTCCTCATACGATACCACAACTTCTCTCTAGGCTCACTGTCATATGCTTTATCGAAGTCCACAAAGACACAATGCAACTCCTTCTGACCTTCTCTATATTTCTCCATAAACACTCTCAGAACAAACATCGCATCTGTAGTGCTCTTTCCTGGCATGAAACCATACTGCTGATCACTTATCATCACCTTGCTTCCACTACTCTTTCCCATAACTTCAAGCTGTGACTGATCAGTTTTATCCCTCTGTAGTCACCCTTATTCTTAAAGATAGGTACCAAAACACTTTTTCTCCACTCCTCAGGAATCCTCTGACTTTCCAAAATTTCATTAAACAATCTGGTTAAAAACTCCACTGCCATTTCTCCTAAGCACCTCCATGCTTCCACTGGTATGTCATCATGGCCAACAGCCTGTCCATTCTTCATTCTCTTCACAGCTGTCCTTACTTCCTCCTTGATAATCTGTTTCACTTCCTGATTCACTATCCCCACATCATCCAACCTTATCATCCAACCTTCTCTCTCTCTCTCATTCTCTTCATTCATCAGGCTCTCAAAGTACTCTTTCCATCTGCTCAACTCACTATCCTCGCTTGCAAGTGTGTTTCTCTCACTATCCTTTATCACCCTTACCTGCTGCACATCTTTCCCAGCTTGGTCCCTCTGTCTAGCCAATTGGTACAGGTCCTTTTTTCCCTCTTTAGTGTCTAACCTTTCATACAACTCTCCATATGCCTTATCCTTATCCTTCACCACCACTCTGTTTGCCATGTGCCTCATCTCCTTATACTCCTGTCTACTTTCTTCATCTCTTTGACAATCCCACTTCTTCGCCAGCCTCTTCCTCTGTATACTCTCCTGTACTTCCTCATTCCACCACCAGGTCTCCTTGACCTCCTTCTTCTGTCCAGATGTCACACCAAGCACCTTTCTAGCTGTCTCCCTTACCAGCTCTGCTGTAGTTACCCAGCTATTCGTACCTCTTCACCCCCCCCCCGTGCCCGTCTTAACTCTTTCCTGAACTCCACCTCACAATCATCTTTTCAACTTCCACCATTTAATCCTTGGCACTGCTCTCACACTCCTCCTCCTCTTCTTGATCACCAACGCCATCCTACAGACTACCATTCTAGGCTGCCTAACTACACTTTCCCCTGTCACCACTTTACAGTCTCCAATCTTCTTCAGACTGGCCCTCCTGCATATGATATAATCCACCTGTGTGCATCTTCCTCCCCTCTTGTATGTCACCTTATGCTCCTCCCTCTTCTTAAAATATGTGTTCACCACATCCATGTCCATCCTTTTCACAAAATCCACTACCATCTGACCTTCTGAATTCCTGTCCTTAACACTATACCTACCCATCACTTCCTCATCCCCTCTGTTCCCTTCACCAACATGCCCATTGAAATCCACTCCAATCACCAGTCTCTCACCCTTGGGGTACACTGACCACCACTTCATCCAACTCACTCCAAAATTTTTCTTTCTCATCCATCGCACACCCAACTTGCGGAGCGTATGCACTAACAACATTCATCATTACACCATCAATTTCCAGCTTCATAAACATCACTCTATCCGACACTCTTTTCACCTCCAAAACACTCTTGGCATACTGTTCCTTCAGAATAACCCCTACCCCATTTCTCCTGCCATCCACTCCATGATAGAACAATTTGAACCCACCGTCTATACACCTGGCCTTATTCCCCTTTCATCTGGTCTCTTGCATGCACAATATATCAACCTTCCCTCTCTCCATCATATCAGCTAGATCTCTCCCTATACCAGGCATACAGCCAACATTCAAAGTTCCTACCCTCACTACTACACTCCTAACCTTCCTACTCTCTTCCTGCCTTCGGGCATGCCTTCCCCCTCTTCTTCTCCTTCAGTCAACAGTAGCCCAATTTCCTCCAGCACCCTGTTGGCTAACAGTACAGTTCACTACTGTTTGCTTTTTGTATTTATCTCTGAGAACATTGACACTTACAGACATTACAGAAAGCATCACTGTATTAAAAAGTTATTATTCCCACCTTTTATGCATAATAGCTTTTTTGTTAAATGTCTAGTTTCATCTTTTTTGTAACATGCATATAATGTTTGGCAGGTTGAACTTTTATACAGTTGTTTCTTGTCATAACCATTTGAGCCTATGTCACATCTTACAAAACGTTTTGTTTTATTGAAAGCCCTCAAAAAACAAACACACACCCAATACCCACTAAAACCTATTATTTAAAAATACTAACCCACAAATTGAAGTTTTGCCCTCCTAATAAGAACAAATGTCCCAAACTGACAGCCTCACTCAAAGACTTGCATTAACCTAAAATAAAGGTTATCCATGCTAAAACGCATGGTGCTGTCTAGTTTTGTCTTATCTTTATAGCTCTCTGAGCTGGGAAAACACCTGAATGCTTTCAGAGGTTATCTCCTAGCCAGTTTGTCTTTTTTCCTGGCCAATTTCTCTTGATTGGATTGTAGCCAATATCTCTTGATCAGATTGCCTACATGGAGACATGAGGACTAGATATAGTGTTGCTAATAAGCATACATTTACTTCCAACAAAAAATTCTGTAATATTCAATATTCTTTTTCATTTACTTGCTTTCTCTTAAAACTTGTTACTAGATCAAGCTAAGGGCCTTAAATCAGTCACTCTCCCATGCAAGAATGAGAAAAAGCACATTCATTTTTCTTTTGTCATGCTCTTTTAACCAGACTATTTGTGGCAGTGTCTACATTTCTTAAAACTGAACAAGGACAAATAGATAAGAAGGGGAAAGAAAAAAGGGGAAAAAATCAGGAGCACCTGTTTACAACATTATTTCCATTACAATTAAAACAATTGAGAAAACTTCACTTTATAGCATGCAATGTAAATCATACACTATAGGAATAGCACTATTAAGAAAACATTTTTTGGTTTACTTACAGTTAACTTTTTCCCTCGTCTTACTCTTCCCCTAAGTATTTTCCAAACATTAATGACATAAAGTGCACATACCTTAGAGTCCCCCACAAGTCCAAAAATGTTCATTATTTCTAGATTTTCTTGTTCTGTTATATTTCACAAATATAATTATTGCTTTGTAATGTCACATTTGTCAGTTTCCAAGTTACTGGTTTTATTCTTGTTCATCTCCATCTCCCAAATCCTGTCTCTGTTTCATTTCCAACATACTCTTGATTCTTCTAGTCAACTCTCATGCTCCCTTCCTTCTCTCCAGCATTTTCTGTTGAGACATTGGAAAAGGTTTCACTGGCGCAGTCTCTGTGGTCTTTATTACCAGACAAACAAGAAGCAGATTATCCTTCTGTTTCACAGCTCACTTTTTGTTGGACAAAATTTGTTTTTCCTCCTTAGCATGTACTTCACCAAAAATTTTTTTGTCCATCCAGGGAAGACTATTTTGAAGATAGCTGGGTACGGCAGTTTGAATCTCGTGCCGGCTTCTCGACATTCCCTGAATAGTAGAATAAATTTACTACTCTTCTGCCTGGTGTACAATGAATAATCATTTTCCAGAAACACTCCACTGTCTCCCACGTTTAGTACTTTGCCTTCTGCCACAGTTTTGTCAGAATCAACTCCTCCTGCTGGTAAGACTGCATCTTTACTTATAGCCAAGTTTGGAACATACACACAATGTGTAATTTCATTTAACAACTCCTGTTGTGGAATATGAGTCCAGTTGCTTATCTATGCTTTTATAAAATTAATACAGTCTGTTCCTTTCAGCTTCTCTGGTACAGATGAAAATCTCAGATTTTCCCTATGTGATCTGTCCACTAATTGTATTATTTTTTGAAACATCTCTTCTTGAGTAGTCTCATATTCAGCCAGCCTTTTCTCAATTTCGACCTCTGTTTTTTGCAGTTTTATCACCTCATCTAAATATATGTTTAAAGCTTCTTCCATTTTTTTCAGCCTTTTGGTTTTTGAGTTAATATACTCCATCAGTGTTTTGTTTATTTTAACCAAGTCTGTGGGCAGTTGTCGTATATCTTCTTGTAGGTTACTGGAAGTAATCATGTCTGGAACTTGCACTACTTTTTGCTGAACAGCTGCAGTACTTTTCCCAGTCAGTGTTTTTTTTCCCTCACCTTTTGTAGCTTATTTTCCTTCAGGTCCTCTGTATTTCTTTCTTCCTGGTATCCAGGCAATGCGCTTACTAGCCAGTTACTGAAATTTACCCAGAAACACAAAGGTCCACTGGCTTTCTCTGCTGAGTTTCTGTTTTCACACTGGAAGAGCTAGAATAACTCAATGTGTAACCATCTTGGAAGTCCTAGTATGTGAATGTTTAGTACATTCCTGAGTAATGGGATGTCTCAAACTGCCCATACTGTGTCCTTTTGGAATCAGTTCACAAGTGTTAAGTAGTTCAATGATCTCAGGGCAAAGGTGCCTAATTCATAAGCACGCTTTACCATCCTGTCACCCTAGATTCCTTGTTGGGGTTATAGAGAGCTGATGACTCATCAGTGAGTGCCCTTATAGTGGCTGCTGCAACTATCATTGAATCCAGCAGAAGATCTTTCAATCAGTACTGCCTATCCTCAGGTGGGCATAAATTCTTACCAGTTTTCCTGGGAACTGTCTCTTACATATCTGGCTCCTGCTATGCCCTAATCTACAAGCTGGTCTGCAAGAGGTACCACACAAGAGGTAGGAACAGAGCTGCATGCCTCGAAGATGACTTTCTTATTCTGGGGAAGGGGCCAGATGGCCAAGATGCCCTCTGTTTCATCAATTCAAGGAACGTTTCAAAAGTGAAGTCTTCCAGAGGATACCAGAGGAAAATTATCTTTCCCAATTTGGCATTCAATGCAAATGTCACTGAGGGGGGAGTCCATATGTTTCCTTTTTCCGT